>NW_024725031.1:1761295-1853795 GCF_018991925.1 Homarus americanus | reverse complement strand
TCTTTT
This sequence comes from Homarus americanus, assembly GCF_018991925.1. Classification (NCBI taxonomy): domain Eukaryota; kingdom Metazoa; phylum Arthropoda; class Malacostraca; order Decapoda; family Nephropidae; genus Homarus; species Homarus americanus. The sequence goes on along the minus strand of NW_024725031.1, from coordinate 1,853,789 downwards.
AATGTACCAGATCTTATAATTAACATATAATCGTAAAACCCTGAACAAAAAATGTCTTATCAGTGATTATAAATGTCCGAAATAAACAATATGTTATTGTTTTATTTAGTATCACTAACAATAGACCAATAAGTGAACGTGGTAAAAAAAGGGAAAATTTTGTAATATTTATTTTTTTTCTCGATAGGTAGAGAGTTTCAATTAGTGAGGTGCCCGGAGGTGTGCGTGAGACCCTAATGACCAGCTTGGCAATAAACGAGTCGAGAAGATAAAGGAAGATGAATTATGATTCAATCAAAGGCTAGACGATAGTACGCCTTGTGTGAGTGACTGGTCCCTCCCCTCACACCTCACCCACCTGTTGTGAGTGACTGGTCCCTCCCCTCCCACACCTCACCCACCTGTTATGAGTGACTGGTCCCTCCCCTCCCACACCTCACCCACCTGTTGTGAGTGACTGGTTCCTCCTCTCCCACACCTCACCCACCTGTTGTGAGTGACCGTCCATCCCCTCCCACACCTCACCCACCTGTTGTGAGTGACTGGTCCCTCCCCTCACACACCTCACCCACCTGTTGTGAATATTTTCATCTAAGGGATTTGCGTCTCAACCTAACCTGACCTAACCAACCTTACGTTCTTCCGGTCGCAACGCGTATCAAGGCTAACATTCTCTACATGCACTTGTGTTTCATTTATTGTCACACTTGTCTTAATTCCCACCACCCACCCATGTTCTTACAATTAAACGCTTGAATAGGATGACTTAACTCCATGACAACGATGACTTAATTCCTTGAGTATGATGACTTAACTCCATGACAACAATGACTTAATTCCTTGAGTATGATGACTTAACTCCATGACAACGATGACTTAACCTCTTGAGTATGATGACTTAACTCTATGACAACGATGACTTAACCTTTGACTGCGATGACTTATCCCGTGAGGAGCCCAGCGTATATCAGTCTTAAGATTAACCCTTTAAGTGATAACCTAACCTAACCGCCTCAGGTAGCGTTAAGTTAGGTTAGGTTAGGGTGTAATACCAGGGTAATCTTCACGTGATCAGTTTGGGTTAATATCACTCAAAGGCTTATGTCCTCCCAGAAAGCAACATAAGCGGGAGACACTAACTAGCCAAGCATAATCTCACTAGCCAAGCGTAATCTCACTAGCCAAGCGTAACACAAACAGCCTCGATCTTACTCTTGACTGTAATGTCCCCTGATCAACCTGTTCTTAGGTAGTTCCTTCGTAAAGGCTTGGATGTATTTTGTTAAAGAGCCTAGCATCCTTCTTGTCCCCATTAGAGAGACGGTATCTGCTCGTATTTGGAGAGAATTGAGTTGTGTGTGTGTGTGTGTGTGTGTGTGTGTGTGTGTTTTGTGTGTGTTTTGTGTGTGTGTGTGTGTGTGCGTGTGCGTGTGTGTGTGTACAACCAGCATCCTTCCATCGCTACACTCACAGCTACATTAACCATAAAACACACGTTCTGTCCGAATGATAATTTATTACCACCTTTACCTGCCTGTCTAACACCACACAATAGCTCTCCTTTCTCATTACCACCAGTCAGCTGTTAGTCCCTTGTGTTACCTCGCCTTCACCACCACACCCAACACCTTACCCAACCTACTAGATATCTCTCTCTCTCTCTCTCTCTCTCTCTCTCTCTCTCTCTCTCTCTCTCTCTCATGCCGCCAACGAGAGAAAGTAGTTAGTGGACTGTGCAACATAACCCCCGAGACTCAACGTTAGCTCCACAGGGGGTTTTTGGAGTCCCCATGGTTAAAGTCGTCTACTGGAACACACTATAGCCAGGTGGAGCTGTGTATCTCCTCGACATGCGACGTCCTTCAGTTATAAGCCCGTGTTGGAGACCTTACCTCCTGCCACGCTGCTTACTGTGAAGGCCACGGAGCGAGGGAGGGGGTGAGGGAAGGAAGGGGGGGATGGAATAGGAAAGTATGGAGGGAGGGGGGGATTGAAGGAGTAAATAAGGGGTGAGTGAGTGAGGATGGATTAGGTTAGAGAGAGAGAGAGAGAGATATATAATGTTAACACACCTGAACTAATACTCTCTCACTTACTGGTCCTCGCTGTGACCTTGACTGTCGTTTAATGCTAACTAAATCTTGTAAGTACTTTGATGTTGTATATATCTATGAAAAATACATACATACATACATACATAATATAATAATGGTTACTCCTCGTGTAACAAGGATGGCCGACCCAAGGGCCACCTTGTCGCCAACACAACAACCACACCCTAAGTTAACGAGTTGCATGACCCAGTGTCAAGGAATAGTCCGAGAAGACCGGACAACTCGCCAACTGCACTGGCTAACCATCATCCCGGAACACGATCCGCAAATCGATTAACATCCAGGTTCTCAATTACTGCTGGGTAGACAGAGGAAAATGGCGTAAAGAAATTTGCCCATAGTTTCACCCTGCCCGGGGATCGAACCCAGGTCAATAATTAATACCTGATTTCCTCTCTACTTATCCTAGCCTACAGGAGGTACAGAGGATGATAAATCACCTCTAACTGGAACCTTGAAAAAAACAAAAAATCCTAAAAAACGTGTCATTTGAAGCGTTCTGTTAGTCAAGGCTGACAGCTGACACGTTGAACGGTTAAAACTCCTTGATAAACTTGAGTCATATCGTTAAAAAATTTATGGGGTCAATATGAGAGTTAATGAGGGTTGGTTCTTGTATCTGTCAGCCGGCTTGAAGGAGTAAGTATTGACTGTTGCAGGTGATGTTTGGTTAGGTTAGGTTAGGTTATTTTAGCTTAGGTTAGGTTTATAATGAGTGAAGATTATCTTTAATTTTGATTTGACAGGATGGCTTATTTTCCACTGGTAGACCATACACACACACACACATGCGTACACACACATGCGTACACACACACACACACACACACACACCTGTACAAACTCACACACTCCCTCCTTTCTCCCCTCCCTCTCCCCTCCCTCCCTCCCTCTCCCTCCCTTCCTCCCTCTCCCAGCGCACCCTCTACCACCACAACGCACCTCCACCACCACAACGCACCCTCCACCACCACAACGCACCCTCTACCACCACAACGCACCGACACACACAAGTACCCACAAACACCCCACCCACAGACATACGGCCATCATATCTCATCCCCACCGACGCAGCCATAAAGAGAAAGGCACTCACCTTGCCTGCCTGAGAGTGCCTGCCTGCCTGCCTGCCTGCCTGCCTGCCTGCCTGCCTGCTCTAGTTTCATTGACAAGCCCACGAACACGAGCAGCCCCGAGCATGTGTGTCTGTCCTTGGTAAATAACTCGGTGCGTTAAAGCGGTTCTTCTCTACTCTGTTCTGGATCAGGAAGTAAACCTAGTGAGCTTTCGTTTGGTTTCATGTGTGTTATGATAAATGGGTCACGTGACGAATAGCCCCCCCCCCCCTCGATACTTTATATTGCTTTTAAGATTAAACACCCTAATGCTAACCAAACCTAACCTAACCAAATCAAACCTAACCTAACCGCAACTATTGCCTCCACAAGTAACAGTCGAGCTAACTTTACTTATTGTGCGAATTAGGATAAAATAATTTCTCTTAATTCAGGGTTTCGAGAGTTCTCCTTAGGGATTATGTGGGATCTCAAGACTATAAGTATAGGATCAGGGAGTGTTATTCTCTTCACTTATATTCTGATCCTCTCCTTTAAGATGTAAACAACAACAGCTTATCACAGGTTGACACGTGAAAGCTTGTTGATAAATTCTAATAATTTCATTTAGTTAATCTGTAGATAAATTCAAAGTTAAATACCTTATTGTTGTGATATTAACTCTAGGTGGTATATTTTATGTCGCAGGTAAATAATTATAATTACCTCAGTCGTTGATCTAAAGACATTATTTAAAGGTGTCAGCTGTAGTCTCTAAAACGTAGATTAGATTAGATTTGATTGGGTTAGGTTGGATTGGGTTATGGTTAGGTTAGGTTGGGTTAGGTTAGCATTAGGGTGGTTAATCTAAAAGTGTTATAACCTAAGGTGTCTAATCTTCAGGTGATCCAAAATGTTATTGGTAGAGAAGGTAGGAGGTTAGGTTAGGTTAGGTTAGATTAGATTAGATTAGATTAGGTTAGGTTAGGTTAGGTGGCTCCCATGCTGAAGTCTCCTCAACTATTTAGAAGTGAAAGGAGAATTAACGAGACGCAACAGTAACACAAAAACACCGGTTAGTGATAGACTTCGCTCATATATAATACATTAAGTTTATGTTTGGATTAAACTTGGCGTCATCTGACTGAGTGACTGGTCTCCACAACACACAGTTACTCTCTCTCTTGTTTGTTTCTCTCAGGAGGTAAACGTTGGTTCAAACATGTTATTACCCAGCTTATCTTAATGTCTCGTATTTAAGAGCTTTTGTTTTAACAATAGCTCTTAAATAATGCTTCTCTGTACCCCAATGATCCTGATAACCGGTAGAGCATAGTCTTACAGCAAATAAATAATAGTCTTTGATCCAATAAACTGTTACTTATTGGATACTGATGCTCTTCGTTGCTTATAAATAGGCCAAGTGTTTACAAATGTTGAATATACATGGAGGTAAACTTAAACATTCATAAAGTCTTTGCCCTCCCTCGAAATCGATTTGAACTTTCCTGTCTGGCCGGCGGAGCATTGATTCATCAGGCGAGAATTGGCAGGTTTGTTCCCTCGCGTGTTTGGGATAGGAATCACCGCGGGCAGGAGTGGGCCACGTTCACTTTGTTTATATTCAGTGGCTGGCCATATAGGACCAGGCACACCCGCCATCTGACAAGTGGCTCGCAGTCCCCAACAGATTACGTCAGGCTGTGCACGAGACCCATGCTCAACACGACACCGGTGCCACGCCATCTATCTCCCCATCTCGCTATTTTGTTTATATATTTACCAGATGAAAAACAAAAACAATATTTTAGCTTTGTCAAGAAACACAAACAAAAGGATTTATTTGGTTGATTGGTGATTTCTCAGAGTTATTTCTTGATCGATCAGAAATGAGTTTGTTTATTTAGAAGAAAGACTAGGGTAAAAAAAATACGAACATTAGAGAGTGGCAATAAGATTTTTACACATTAATTACCATATTATTAACTTAAATTAAAATCTCAGAAATATGTACGAGTTCTCACCAAGACACAGAGAAGAAATATGAAATACCAGACTTATATTCTTAAATAAACAAATAAACACTATTGAACATAAACTTGATTCAATGGTGATATCTGGAGGACAGAGGACATATCTGACAGTATATATTATCATGATATATTGTCACGTGAAGCAAGAGAAAGGAGTTAGGTTACAGAACTACGATGGAGAGAAGTGTGACGTAGAACGATGATGAATTGGCTTGTTTCATTTCTCTTTATATCTTTGTGCATCAGTAGACACACACACACACACACACACACACACACACACACACACGCACACTTGACAATAATACGCTTAATATCCTAACCAAACAATATAACAAAAATTTTCAGTAATACAAGTATCCTTTTATCATCAAGCATTACTATGATTCCCGCTCGCCTTTGAGGTAAGAACAATACCCATGACAAAATCACATAAAGACAAGTTTAATATTTACAATGTGATAATCCAGGTGGCTTTGTTGACACAGAATTTGTCCAGCTTTGATCTTGTAGCTTAGTGGGTAGGGTGTTCAACTCGCTAGCGCATGGTCACAGGTTCGATTCCCAACTGGAGGTGAAGGATTGGGTGAGGTTCCTTTTGTGTATGCGTGTACTGTTGGTTATGTTTGTCGTAAGTGAGATAAATCTTACGATGGATCAGTATTATAGTTGGATGTATAAAGAAAATGAGAGATATCGTATATATAGGCTTTAGACAGACAAACAGACAGACAAACATGTAGAGGCATTCAGATTGACGGACAGATAGAGACATTCAGATAGACAGAGAGACAGGCAGACACAGTCACTCTCCCTCAAAATTCACCACCAGCATCAACCAGCCTCCAAACAGATAATTCCTCCTCCAAATTAAAACACTTCATAATCTAACTCTACTTGACTCTCCTCCCAATACCTTCAAGACCACCTTTTTGCGGTAGGTAGACTGTTACTGGCAGTGAGAGAACTTTGGAGGATAACTGATGAAAATAAATTTGAAGGAGAACACATTAGAAAATAATTTGGAGGAGGATCTTCTCTTGTTCGGAGGTTTGTTTATACGAGCATTGAATTTGAAGCTAATATATTTACTTTATAGGGGAAAAAATCGGGTATCAGCAGGTGTTGAAATCGGATATTACCAGGTATTGGTAATCATACACTACACCTGTTTGGAATCAGGCCTTAGTAATAACATTAATGTATCTCGAACATTCTTTAGCAGTAGTTTAGAAGTAATTTATAATGTTTAAGGCTTGAAGGACAATTTATTCTTAAAGTAAACATCTCTCTAAAGAACTTTGTGTGGTCGATACTAGTTAGGCGAGACTATTTAACGAAGGAGGCAATGTGGAGGAGGAAGGTTGGGGGAGTTAGTTTGGAGGGGGTTAGTTGGAGGAGATAGGTGGGGGGGTAACTTGGAATAGAGGTTGGAGGAGGTGACTTGGAGGGGGGTTGGAGGAGGTAACTTGGAGAAGATAGGTTGGGGGGTAACTTGGAATAGAGGTTGGAGGAGGTGACTTGGAGGGTTGGAGGAGGTAACTTGGAATAGAGGTTGGAGGAGGTGACTTGGAGGGGGGTTGGAGGAGGTAACTTGGAGAAGATAGGTTGGGGAGGTAACTTGGAATAGAGGTTGGAGGAGGTGACTTGGAGGGTTGGAGGAGGTAAGTTGAAGGAGGAAGGTGGAGGAAGGTAAATTGGAGAGGTCATCTTATTATTAAGGAATTAATTTCGTTGTTTAAAGAGTTACTCATTATTAAACTCGAGACGGACTTGGAAAAGGAATAAAAAAATATACACGTATGTTAGTAGAAAATAAGTGAATAAAAAAAAAACTTGCTCCGTGAGATATTTATATACCGATACTTGATATAGCATGTAATTATAGTCCAGTGATTTAGTTTAGTAGTTATATATGAATTTCAAGTCCTTTTCATATATATCATTAAAAAAAATTCCAGAAATAATGGAAAGGATTTCGCTTTTAAATGACGCTGAGAATTAGCATGTAAAATATTAAATCAGAAATTGAGTAATGGAAATAATGGTGCAATTAGTGGCGATAAATTGAGACTCGGGGCGTGGTCCTCTCAAGCTCTGACCGGGGCGCCTCCACTCTGCCATCTCTACCTTATCTTTCAATTACACTTAAATAAAAGCTCCTCTTAACTCCTGTCTCTTACTTACGGACGTTAGTGTCTCGAAATCTTACGCCCTTGAAATGTGTTGCTACAGGATAATATTGACGATAAGTTATACTGATACAAAACACAACTCAAGAGCGACTAAGATTGGTTACAGCAAGGAGAAAAAAAAGTAGTAGAACTATATAGAATGGGACAAAAATGTAAATTCAGTTATATAGTTAACGATGAGGAGATAATGGAATAGATATTAATGGACTAAATTAAGAGTTAAGACGGCTAAGGGAAGGTAAGAATAGGCTGGATGTATAATATTAAAAGCTGTGGTCCTCAAAGTGATGCAAAATTTAGAAGGTTTCTTAAAGACACCCGAATTTTTTTTTTTTTTTTTTTTTTATAAAGTGGGTGGCCGTGGTCGCCAACCCTCAGACATACCGATAGCTCCTTGATTATAATTGAGGAGCTTCAACATCCAAGGCCTTTTAAGTATCGTTCACAATAAACAACTTTAGGAACTGAAAACTATAAATAAATCTTTCTAATTTAAGTTTCTATCTTGGTAAAAACATTTTCTCTTGTCCACAAATGGTAGTAATGTTTAGTTCAAATCTCAAAAATTTAATGTATTTTCGAAAACCAAATCGTTGTATTTTTTTATTTATTTTTTATCAAGATCAAACGTTGTTCTCCTGCCCTTGGAGACTAAAGTTTGTCTCCTGTCTAAGACCAGAAGTTTGATCTCCAGTCCACAGCGTTTATCACACACATGTGTAAATATACACACGTACACGCAAGGAATCCCCACCTCCTTCACACACACAAACAAACATATTTACCATGAACCATCCGGAGAGAGAGTATGAAAAGAGAAAGTGGAATGAGTGAGTAAGGAAGGGGTAACGTGCCCTGAATTAGAGAGAGAGAAAAAAAAGCGAATGAGTGAGTGAGGAAAGAGGTAGGGAGGAACAAAAGGAGGGAGGGAAGGAGGCAGGGAGGGAAGAGAGAAGAGAAGTAGGGAGGGAAGGGTGAAGAGAAGTAGGGAGGGAGGCAGGGAGGAAGGGGATAAGAGAAGTAGGGAAGAAGGCAGGGAGAAAGGGGAGAAGAGAGAGAGGGAGGGAGTGAGTGAGGGAGGGAGGGAAGGGAAGGGAGGGGAGAAGAGAGATAGAGAAAGAGGCTGAGATGGAAGGGATGAGAGAGGCAGGGAAGGAGCCAAGGAGACAAGGGGAGAAAGGAGATAGGGAAGGAGGCATGGAAGGAGGGGAGGGGAATCTAGCCCAGAGTAAGGCAAGGCATGGACCACCGCCCTGACAGGATGCCGGGATCAAGAGGTCAAAAACTCCTGCTACTTTCATCTCCAGGTCTTGTGATCATATTCAGTAATTGTACTTCTCTCTCAGACATCGTAAGGAGATTAACTCTTGCTTCAACCTAACACAAGAAACTGGCACTGTTCCTCTCGATGTATAAATGTTTTTTGGGGTTTTTTCGACATTCGTTTTGTAACTATTAGCGTATTTATGAGACACAGATAGAAACTGGTTAGATGGTATACGGTATGTTGGAAAAATTACGGCGTGTATTGATTTAATTGCTGTGTGTGTGTGTGTGTGTGTGTGTGTGTGTGTGTGTGTGTGTGTGTGTGTGTGTGTGTGTGTGTGTGTGTGTGTGTGTGTGTGTGTGTGTGTGTGTGTGTGTCCACGTAAACTAAGACTAAACACAGAATATTACTTTACAACTTCCAATTCTCTCTCCACTTATGTAAATAGCTATTACAAATTAAGGGATTAATGATAAGTAACGACAAGAGAAAGTAAATGTTGTTTTAATATTAGAATTAAACAAGATACCTCACCAATAAATAGTTAACTGAGGTAAATATTACTTATGGAAGGTTAAAGGACAAATATTAATAATAATAATAATAATAATAATAATAATAATGTTAATAATAATAATAATAATAATAATGTTAATAATAATAACTAACATTAATAAGAATATTTAATCATTTTATTTCCTTAACTCAATATTTTTTCCAACAAACACGCATTGTGTTATTCATCTCCCATACAAAGGCAATTCTGAAGCCGCTACCTCTCCCATCCACTTAAATATTGGACCATTTTTCTGACAATGAAAAACACCAAAGATTTGTCGTAGGTGTGTTAGTTCGTTAGTGGTGATACGTCTGTTAGTGTCTTATCGTGGGACTTAATTGATGACAGGAAAAAATTCCCGCCATCTGGAGAAAAAAAATCAGTGAATCAGGATCGATAAGCATAGAGCTGACTAACACAGGTGTTGCTTTCGGTAAATAAAGTTCTCTAGAATAAAAACCAGCTTTTCTCCCTAATAAAATCTAAGACATGCTCTACTACTCTAAAAACTATAATTAGAATCAGAATTTACGTTGTGGTTTTGCTTCACTTATTGCAGGTCTCAGGGGAAGCGGGAGAGAGGTCAATATTAATAGTTGCTCAGGATCAACACTCGTTCACCCACCTTGAATAATAATAATAATAATAATATTAATAAAAGTAATAATAATAATAATAATAATAATAATAATAGTAATAATAGTAATAAAAGTAATAATAATAGTAATAATAGTGATCATGATAATAATAGTATTAATAATAGCAATAATAATAATAATAGTAATAATAATAATAATAATAAAACTTAATAATAATAATCAAACCCGTTCATCAAAGTAACAGACACATGTGTATATGTACCCTGTGTATGAATGTATATTAAGTACCTGCCTCTCTTTCTGTCTGTTTGTCTGTTTGTCAGGTTGTTCGTTTGCAAATATATATATCTGCTTATGATAGAAACTAACCTGTACCTGTTTTTGTTTTTTTGGTCTGTATAATACATAATAATAGTTACAGTAATATTACAATGTGCAAACCTGTGTGAGTGTTGAGGCAGCTGGACCCCACCACCACCATCACCTCTCCTCTCACTTCCTCCTCACTTTCATCTCCTCTCCTTTTTCTTCGTCTTCTTCTGTTGTTACTGGTGCTCCCTCTCTTATTTCTTGAGTAATTATTATTATTATTAGTAGTAGTAGTAGTAGTAGTAATAGTAGTAGTAGTAGTAGTAGTATCATTATTAAACATAAAAAAGTTGGACTGTGCGGCTTCTCTATGTGTTGGACCGTAAGGGAGTAGGGACACTGTCGGCTCCAGCAGTTTTGGTTCGACCTTTGTTAAATTTGGCAGGTGGAGTGACGTCCCCCGGGGTGGTTCTCAGGGAGTTAACAATAAGAGAACGTTATATATAAGGGAGGCAACAGAGGCACCTTTTCTCATAGGGATTTATCGATTAGTAAAATTGCTGATAAAGTATGATATTGATGCCTTTAGTTTTGTTTATTTTTAGGTTTATTGTCAAAGGTTTTGTGTTAAGGATCAAGTCTCGTTGTTAGAATTTGTACTCAAGGGTGATGCTCTCGTACTCAAGGTTGACATGTTTGCTTTCTTGTTTTATATCGTCGTTTTCAGGGTTCAAAGTCCTTACAGTTAAGGTCAATGTTTCCAAAGTCATGATTATAAAAAGTTTATGTCACGAGGATTCGGTAGTAACTTGCGGCATAGTCGTTTACCTGCCCAGTGATTGGTTATTTCTCTTGTTAAACCGTATGTCGAAACACCTGGCATAAGAAATTATTTAAATTACCTACCATGAGACTATATTTAGACACCTGTTCTCCGAAAGATTGGAAAATTCTGTCTCCAATAAATGTTGATCTATCTGTCCTCAAAATACTATTGAAACACTTATGGATAGTTTGAATCACCTGCCCCCCCCCCCCCATGTCAATCCTCTACCCCCTCCCATGCCCCTCCTCTCATGTCAATCCTCTCCCCCTTCCCATGCCTCCCCCCCCTCCAAAAATCATGTGTCCTCTAACCTCAGAAAATTTGGAAACTCGTGCCTTCAAATATTATCGACTTAAACTCTCATCTTTCCCAGAGTCAGAAGCTAATATCATGTGTCATAATGTTTACCGTAAGTGTTTCCCCCTGACCTCCAAATTCCTTGAGTATGGAAAGTTATGATGAAACAAGACAGCCAAATAGTGTTTTTTCATTGTAAATTTTGGAATATTGACTTTTACCGTCACTCACCAGAAAATAATGTGCCTTTAAGATCAATTCATTGTACGTAAGTTGTTGGTTTTCTATATTTACGTATTTTTCGATTTTCCTCCATTTTTCTTTATTTCGTAACGAATATCTGAGTGAATGTTGTTATTGTGAAATTTCCTTTTAGAATGTACTGGAGAGAACCGGAGGAAATTTCCACTAGTTTCATATAAATCTCTTCTTTCTCTCCCTCTCTCTCCCTCCCTTTCTCTCCCCCTTCACTCTGCTGTTTCTTACTCCTCTCTTCCATTCTCCTCTTGGCATCATCCTAGCGACTCTTCAAGTTTTTCTCCTCGTCTTTCAAAACACTTTCCGATCGTCACTTCCTAAGCTGGTCGACCCCACCAGTACTTGTACCACACCCCAACCACCACCATCACCACTACTACCACACCCCAACCACCACCATCACCACTACTACCACACCCCAGCCACCACCATCACCACTACTACCACACCCCAACCACCACCATCACCATACTACTACCACACTCCAACCACCACCATCACCACTACTACCCACACCTAACCACCACCATCACCACTACTACCACACCCTAACCACCACCATCACCACTACTACCACACCCCATCCACCACCATCACCACTACTTCACCACACCCCAACCACCACCATCACCACTACTACCACACACCACCCCAACCACCACCATCACCACTACTACCACACCCCAACCACCACCATCACCACTACTACCACGCCCCAATCACCACCATCACCACTACTACCACACCCCCAACCACCACCCATCCACCACTACCACACCCCAACCACCACCATCACCACTACTGCACACCCTAACCACCACCATCCTACTACTACCACACCCCACCACCACCATCACCACTACTACCACACCCCAATCACCACCATCACCACTACTACCACACCCCAACCACCACCATCACCACTACTACCACACCCCAACCACCACCATCACCACTACTACCACACCCCCAACCACCACACCCCAACACATACCTCTTATCACACCACCACCACCCCGAACACCACCTCCCCCCCACCACCACCCCTTCACCACCACCTACCACCACTACTACCCACACCCCAACCACCACCATCACCACTACTACCCCACACCCCAACCACCCTAACACATACCTCTTATCACACCACCACCACCCCGAACACCACCTCCCCCCCACCACCACCCTTCACCACCACCACCACCACTACTACCGGTCACCAAGTCCCCCTGTTTAAGTCCACTACTGAGAGATTTGTCCAGACGGGAACAAGGGTGAACGCGTCTTGGTGTCTTCAGTGAGTTGTAGCGTTGGTGAGAAGACATCAACTCTCTCTAACTCTTCCTTCATATACGTCCGTCTGTTGTTGTGTAATAGTAAAGTGTGAAACTCGGGCAGGAGGAGTGTGTGCCTGAAATACTCCTTGCATCCTTACCATACCTCACTACTTCTCACATTCACCATATTTCACTTCACATCTCACCTTATTTCATCTTACCTCACTTCATTTTACCTCACCTTACCAAGCTATACCCAATCCATTAAGAGTTTCAATAACCTCATTATCCCTGGGAGTGATGGTGGAGTAGTCAAAGTGAAGTGGGAAATATTTCATCTCTGGTTTCATTCTGTAGATGAGATTGGACTCTAGTGATCACCTGAAGATTAACCCTTCCCCAGCTTATTTCACCTTAAGATTAAACACCCCGATGCTAAACCTATCATAACTTAACCCTCCCCCCCCCTTAAATGGAGGTAGATAGTCAGGCGGAGGTCTTCATGCCTACAGCCACGGGTCAGGAGCTCAGGACCACACCTTCTTCAACATCAACACCTCCTCCTCCTCCTCCTTCGCCTTCTTCACCGCCTCCGGCTCCTCACCAGTGCATAACATGACGTCGAATGTCAGGTGTGACAGAAAAGTGTAGTGTGTATTCTGAGGCGTCTCCACCCCAGAACACTACTATACACAGCTCACTATCACTAACCCAGAGAAGAGCCTTGACATTATTATTAGACACACCGGTAGTGGCTAGCTCATCAGGTCACTCTGTCTCGCAACTAATCAGGTCACTAGTAAGCCAGTAAGGCCAAGAGAAGCACCTTCACTCACTGTGGAGGCAAACTACTAAGATTACAGGGCACTTAGAGATGTTTCCTAAATAGACGGTTGATCGATTAACCTAACCTAACCTAACCTAACCTAACCGTCATAAGAGGGATTATACTACCACTAGCTGCTAAGTCACCGTTCTTGTTCTGCTGTACAGTATTAATTAGTTCATTGTCTTCCTGCGCTCTGTACCAGTATTTATTAGTCTCTGGATATTCATATTTATTCAGAATATTCCCCCATGAGCTTCCTAAATCCTAAGTTATTTGATGTTAAAATCTCATTCTCATTAATCTCCATTACCTTTAAGTAGATACCAAACATTATCAGAAATATCTATAGAACATTTTGACCGTAATTTTAGCTTTATAAGATAATAATATACATTTCTAAATTACTATCTCCTTTTAAAACATTTCTTGGGGATTGCATTTGTAAAGGATATTTTTCTTGTTATTCCAAAGACTTACTCGAATCTCGTTTTCTTTTGTCTTCCCATCTTCTATTCTTCTTTACCGTTTTCTTTGTCTCCTATACACTTTCTTTTTTCTCACGTTCTCTTTGTATATTCCTTCGGTTTTCCTCTCCCATTCTGCATATAATTTTCTTTTCTTACCTATTTGTTTTCCCTCTTATTCTATCTACTATTTGTCATTCCTCCTTATTCACGTTTTCTTCCATGCTTATCTCTGCCTTCTTCTCTTGTTCCTTACTTTCTTTATCTCTGTTTGGGTTATCCTCTCTTCTGGTTCCTGTCATATCTCTCATTTTCTTATGGTCTTTTGCTTTCATTTCTAGTATTCTTTCTTACTCTCATTTATTCGTCACTATTCTACATTGTTTACTCTTCATTTTCATTCACTTTTCAGCTTCATTCATTCTTCAATCTCCCTCAGGCTTCATCCTTCTCCTACTCTACCCACATCTTCCTCTCATCCATCCTCTTTACTCATCCACACTACCCACACTCTCCTCTCCCCACTCTGCCCACACACTCCTCTCAACCCACGCCGCCCACTCTCGTTGCATCGTCTTACTCTCAGCCATTCGTCATCCAAGTTTACGATCAAAAAATCACACCCACTTTTACCTGTATTCACTAAACTACTTTCCTTGACGCAAAAAAAAAAAGTAGTGGAAAATTTCTTCTTACGCCATTATACTTTGGCTGAATCACTCCTTCGACAACTAGTCTCGTTCATATAACACTCGGAATCATATTAAGATTTTATTTTTTATTAATTTTTTTTTCTATTTGGGTTTAAAAAAGTGGATCTTGTTTTTATTTTTGTTTAGAATTGATTTGATGTGAGGAATTTGAGATTGTTTCTTGCCTTAAGCTAATGGACCACAGACCTAATAACCCCCCTCTTTTAATATATCTGAGTCCTAATGGGCCCCAATTCTAATAGGTACTAATTTAACCAATCCTAACATAATTTTAACTATTAGGAATAAATTAGTAGGAAAGGGAGTGGGTGGTGGGAGAGGGAGGGGCGAGAGAGGGCCTTAAGATTTCTATGGTTAGGTTGGGGTCTAATTACACCTGATCTCTAATTAGTCTACCTTTATTCTGACTTTCAGTTGTAATGTTGTGTTTACGGTTATCGTCATAGAAGTATCTCATCTTCTCTCACCTTCCCTCACTATCCTGGTTATACTTCACCTTCCTTGCAACTTTCCTGTCCTACCATACCTCATTTCTCCCTTTACCTCTTCCCCCTTCCCTTACTTTTCTACATTCCTCCCTTTCTCTCCCTTTACCTCTTTGCCCCTCCGATTCCTTCCCTTACCTACCCTATCATACCTATCTCCTCCTTCTCACCTCCCATCCCCTTCCTATATACATCTCGTCCATCTTCTTCCTCTCTCTTTCCCTCCCTTATCCATCTCATCCATCTTCCTCCTCCTCCTACCCCTTCCCTAACCCCCCCCCCCCGCCTTGCCTCCCCCCCACACGAGACTGGGCGTGGCACGGAGCTAGGTATGGGCAGGTGACTTTTTGTTCGCTTCTGAGTTTCGTAAGAGAGTGTACAAGAGAGAGAGTTGGTGGCCTGAGAGAGAGAGAGAAGGGCTGGTGTGGGTGGTAGTGGTGGTGGTAGTGATTATGATGGTAGTGTAGGTGGTGGTTACTGTACGAGTATTGGTGATAGATGATGGTGGTGGTGTATGTGGTAGTGGTGGTGTAGGTGGTGTAGATGGTGGTTAATTTTTTTTTAGATGGTAGTAAATGGTCACGGTTGAGGTGTTAATGGTGCAGCTATTGTTGTAGGTGATAGTAGTAGTGGTGGTGGTGGTAGTAATGTTGCAATGTTGGTTGTTAATGGTAGTGGTGGTAATGGGTACTACTATTGGCTTTAAACGATAGTAATGGTAATGATAGTATTGCTTGTCAATGGTTGTTAATGGTAATAGGGGGTAATGATAATTTAACATCATAACAAGTATTAGATAATCTTTAACTGAACAAGCCACAGCTATTAAAAAAAATCAAACATATTTTAATTTGTATTCGTGTTTTTCGTGTGTTTTGTTTTCGTGTGTTTTGTTTTCGTGTTTTCTCATAAGTCTTCACCCGCTACTAGTTCCGAGAAAATGTTGAGGTAAGACTTTCCCAGAATCCAGGTCCGGGGAAAATTTCTCAACTACTAAACCCCTTCTCGCATCCTAGTATTCCGAAACGAGTGGGAGTACATACAGTGTGGCCGGATGTGCTCACTTACGGATGCGAGGGGTTTCCGGATACTTGTGATAATTTATTCCTTTAAATTCAGGTTTTATAGCGCCTGTGAGTATCTGTTATCCGGATAACTATTGTTTTTTGGATACTTTTGATTATCCTGTTTTATTCCGGTTTCTAGATACCTGTAATTGTTATCCAGTTAGATGCCGGTTTCTGGATTTCAGTGATTGCTTTACCGGTTACCAATGATTATCTTTTATTCGTTTAAATTCCGGTTTCTTGATCCCACTTACTGTCAGTTATACGGTTAAATGCCGGACTCATTAACCTAAACTAACCTAACCTCCCAGGAAGCGTTAGGTTTGTTAAACATCATGTAGAATAAGCTGGGGTGTCTTATGTTCAGGTGACAGAATAAAATTTACTGTTTGAATATCAGATAATTAAACATCATCTTCATAATTTTATTTTATCATCGTCATCATCATCATCATCATTATATTTTATCATCATCATCATTATCATCATTATATATTATCATCATCATCATCATCATCATCATCATCACCACCATCATCCTCAATACCTTAACAATTATTACAAGTTAAGAAAGTGTAGACGAAGAAAACGATAACAAGGAGAAGACAAAAACAAGATAATGAATAACCACAAACACTGATAATGATTTTAGTAATACCAACAACACCGATAACAATTATAAACTAACAGTCAAGAATAAAAAAAAAAAAATAACAGTAATAAACGAAAAAAAATCGACCTATAATTACCTAATTAATCAACTCTCTTGATAATTATTTTACTAACATCAATAACATTAATAATTACCAGTTAGTGTTCAAGAGTAATTAAGAAAAAAACATTAACAGTAACATTGGTAAAAAAACGACTAAGAAAAACCCAGATAGCCAACTGTGTCATTGGGTTTGTTTACCTTTCGATTGGTTGTTTGGGTTGAGTTTTGTTAGGTTAATTTAGGTTGTGTTTGGTTAGTTTAGGTTGGTTATGGCTTGGTTAGGTTAGGTTTGGTTGATTCCTGTAATCTGATTTAGAAACCAGACATCATGCAGCTCCACCAATCACAGGGTGACTGACGGGCACACTCTAGTGTTTATCAACAGATCTAGACCGGGAAAACGTATCGTACATCACCATCAGATCTAGACCGGGAAAACGTATCGTACACCACCATCAGAACTAGACCGGGAAAACGTATCGTACACCACCAGAGCTCGATAGTTTAAACAGGAGAAAATGACTGGTTTGGAGATTTTCGTAACTGAGTGAGCTAATTTATTGATCTGTAACTGTTAAGAAAAACTGGCTCTATGAAATCGTGGTTTCTATCGTAATTGAGGTTAAGTTTAGCTTAGTTATCAGCGGTGTGTGTGTGTGTGTGTGTGTGTGTGTGTGTGTGTGTGTTTGTTTTAATGACTAGTAACTAAAATAGATGAATGTTGTAATACCTTTGCTCTTGTTGCATTTAACGTCATGATGTTATAAATTTTAATGAATTGACAACTTCGCTTGTTTTTTTACTCTCTCTCTCTCTCTCTCTCTCTCTCTCTCTCTCTCTCTCTCTCTCCCCACATACACGCATACACTTTATTGTTATCGTCTTCCATAAGCATTTTTCAGTCAATATATAGTTCAAGATGTTGATACTTATGTGAAATATATGTTTATTTTTACCAAACAAAATAAGTGAGTATAATGCAGTAGTAGAGTATTTTGTATATATACACTGTACAATTAAGATATAATTACGCTAAACTTGGGGAAGAAATTTTAGGCTTTTGAGTACGATGACTTAGCATTGAGTACGATGACTTAACACTGAGTACGATGACTTAACACTGAGTACAATGACTTAACACTGGGTACGATAACTCAACCCTTTGAATACAATGAATTAACACTTAAAGTACGATGACTTAACCCTTTTAGTACGATGATTTAATACTGGGTACGATAACTCAAAGGGTTAAGTCATCGTACTCGGTGTTGTTATCGTACTCGGAAGGTTAAGTGATCGTACTCAAGAGTTTAAGAGAGATATTCCAATCAGATAGGAAACATCGGAGCTGTCATAATTCGTCCTGTTCATCGGGGAAAGACTCTGAGCTTTTGAGTCTGAAGCTTCATAAACAAGTAGTTCTCTTAGTAGCTTTTGGTGTGTGTGTGTGTGTGTGTGTGTGTGTGTGTGTGTGTGTGTGTGTGTGTGTGTGCAATATAACAATGGTTCAGCCGTCATCAACACAGACGCATCGTACCAAGTTGGTGAAGTGACTCATCTTGGCTCACAGGGTCATAGGTCTCGTCCAGCTATTGCACTTGGTGTCTTTTGTCGTAATGTTTTGTCTTGTTTTATTATTATTATTATTATTATTATTATTATTATTATTATTATTATTATTATTATTATTATTATTATTATTATTATTATTATTATTATTATTATTATTACTCCAGGTCGGTGTCTGTGAAAGTTTGTCCGCGAGTGTACATACAGTCAGCGAGGAGAGTATATTCCTTCTCGTTCCCGTATACATTTAATAGTTGAAAATATAAGTCGTATACTTAGAGAGAGAGAGAGAGAGAGAGAGAGAGATTTTCTTTATGTATCTGGCAATATTCTGAGTCACATCAACACGGTCAAATCACAGGTTGCTGAGTGTAGGAATTATTATACCTGTTCTGTCCTTGTTGAGGTGAACGTATGAATTTGTTGATTTGTTAAGTGATTAGAAACATAAGGATTATAAGACAATAACTTCCTATTTTTAGCTTTTTATAAGTATTCTTCCTGACCCGAGAATAGGGATGTGTGTGGGTATTTTCTCATCAAATCCGTTTTTTTTTAGCTACGTTTGGTAACTTAACAGTGTGGCAGTGAGGGATGTGTATGTGGTGTAGAAGTCGGGGGTGTGGTTCTGTATGTGGTGTGGCAGTGGAGGGTGTGGTTCTGTATGTGGTGTGGGAGTGGAGGGTGTGGTTCTGTATGTGGTGTGGGAGTGGAGGGTGTGGTTCTGTATGTGGTGTGGCAGTGGAGGGTGTGGTTCTGTATGTGGTGTGGCAGTGGAGGGTGTGGTTCTGTATGTGGTGTGAGAATGTGTGTGGTTGTATATGTGGTATGTGGTGAGCTTCATTTAAGATGTTCTTTACTGCCATATGCTGGCCAAAATATACTTCGAGTAGGTGTGTGTGTGTGTGTGTGTGTGTGTGTGTGTGTGAGTGATCTATATAAGAGGTCACTCACCATCTCACCATCATCCCTCGATATTTATATAACTAATAATTTTACAGGAAATTTATATCAAGAGAAAATATAGATTACTTCAATACTTCCTTTAATAACAGAGTAAACTTTAGAATCATAATTTTTTGCTTGTTTAAAACTTAAGATAATGTCAGAACTTAAGTCTATATCAACATTGAGTGTAAAATCCACCGATAGCTCGTAAGGTTGTATATTAGAGCTGGGGATCACATGAAGATTAGGCACCCTATAGCTTATTTCACCTCATAATTAAACACTTTAACATTATATTGAGAGTTAGGTTAGGTCAGGTCAGGTTAGGTTAGGTTAGGTTAGGTCAGGTCAGGTTAGGTTAGGTCAGGTCAGGTCAGGCCAGGCTATATCGGGTTATGTTTTACCTGGTTAGTTTATAAAGGTTAGGTCAGGTTATTTTAAGTTACATTATGTTAGGTTAGGTTAGATTAGGTTAGGTTAGGTCAGGCTATATCGGGTTATGTTTTACCTGGTTAGTTTATAAAGGTTAGGTCAGGTTATATTAAGTTACATTATGTTAGGTTAGGTTAGATTAGGTTAGGTTAGGTTCGGTTAGGTTCGGTTAGGTTCGGTTAGGTTCGGTTAGGTTCGGTTAGGTTAGGTCAGGTCAGGCTATATCGGGTTATGTTTGGCCTGGTTAGTTTATAAAGGTTAGGTCAGGTGATTTTAAGTTACATTATGTTAGATTAGGTTAGGTTAGGTTAGGTTAGGTTAGGTTAGGTTAGGTTAGGGTATTTAATCATCAGGTGAAATAAGCTTGGGTGCCTAATATTCGTGTGGTTTAAAACTCGTAGGCTCAATATAGATTCAGAAATGCAGGTAAGATTTAACACGACTACAATTAGTGTCTTAATTTTGTTGGGATTTTGAGGCTCAGATTACTCTATTATGTCAGTGTTCTTGGGGGGATTTTGCAACAGGGATTATATAGGATTTATATAAAGTCAGCTGTGTTTTCACATATCAGAAAGCACCGTAGATTTATTATGTCATTATTATAGGCCCAAGTTTGCAATAAAAGTAAATATAATGGTTATAAACATCAGTAAACACTTAAGTTTTTATATCGTAAACATCACAGATTTTAATACCAAGAAGCGTAATGGTTTTTAATATCAGTAAAGGCCAGAGTTTTTACATCAATAAACTCAACAGTAAATCTTGTAAATTTGCTCCCTTGAGGTTTAATCCAGATCTTACCTCGTAAATAGAATGATCTATTTTCTTCTTTTTTATGACCATTACACGAGTAAACACGGCAGTTAATCTTACAAATTATCGGGTTAATCCGTGTAATGGCTGTCAGCAAGCCTATATTGCCTCCAAGAAGAAACGGTACATACAGCATTGAGTAAGGCAGACAGTGTTGTGTGTGAAGGGTAGTCAGTGTTGTGTATAGGGCTGTCAGTGTTGTGTATAGGGCTGTCAGTGTTGTTTATATTGTGAGGCTACTCAGTGTTGTGTCTATAGTAACAGTGTATACCCCGTTTTCTATCATAACTCAAGAACGGCAAGAGCTACACCGCTCAAACTTGGTTATCTGTCTTCACTCTGATGGCCACTAAAGTTGATTTGTTTCAGAAGGAGAAGAGATCATAAGTGAAGGAGTCACGATTATACACGGGTATCTCTTCAGTCACCCCCTTGGCACCACCAACGAGTGTGCTTCGTGTCGTACCAATACTGTGTTTACATGAGCTTAGAGGTGATGTTGATAGCAGGCATTATGTCTGTGTCTGCCTGTCGGTTTGTTTCTCAGGCTTCTAATGTGTATATGTCTATTTTGTTGATTTCTTAGTTTCTCTATCTGTCTATCTATGTCTTGTCGACTAGTTAGTTCTCTTGTTTATCTGTCTACATGTCTGTCTGCTAATCTAGTGTCTATCTGAGTAACCTCCTCTTAATATATGACTCCTTCCCGCTCTAACACGGTCACTTCCTCATGTATTTATTCACTACATAATGACGATCTGTTCCGTTTATAGTGAAAGCCTTGTGTTTGTTTTATGCTGAGTAAGGACGAGATTTCTCAGCTCTTAGGAATAATTCTTTTATAAGATGTTAGGATTTCACCTCAACTCCTAAGTGAAAGTAGTATATTGCTTTTTTTAGTACAGACAAAAATATTATGAAGTGATTTAGGAGAATATTTTTACTTTCAGTTAATAGTAGAATATTTTTTTGTATAAGAGATTATTATTATATTTTGTATTACTGTCCGTCTGTCTGTCTGTCTGGTTTTGTCTGTCAGTCTCTTATCTCTGTCAGTCTCTTATCTCTGTGTCTGTCTATCTACCTGTCTTGGTTTCCTGTCATTCTCCCTGTTTGATCTGTTATTCATAAGTGACAATTGTAACCTTTTATTTATTTTTTAAGTGGTTCGTTTTTAACTAGTTTAATTTCCGCTTTTTCTGACCTAACTGATGGATGTATTGCATTTGAGAGACTTTATTTGTTTTTGAAGGGTATATTACTATATTATTTTTTTTCGAGGTTATATTAATATTTTCAAATTTCTTTCTATTTTTTACTGTCTCCTACTTACATTATATGGTTTATTATTATTATTATTATTATCATTATCATTATTATTATTATTATTATTATTATTATTATTATTATTATTATTATTATTATTATTTTATTTATTTATTTTTTTTTTTGGGGGCAATATATATTAGAAATCATACAAAATAGGCAGAACATATACTGACTATAGCTTTGATTCCTCTCAAAAACAAAAACAAAATAAAAACAGTAAATCGGTCAAAATATCAATTCAATACAATTTATCAACACAAAAATACAGTGGACAAACCAACTAACACCCCCCTCACCGCAGTTGTATATCTAGCTCAAACAAGTACCTCAACTCCTTAAAAATATTGACAATCATAAGTATTTAGTATTATAAGTATTATAAGTAGATCAAGGTTGTTAACTTTCATATTCTAAGTGTAAAAGAAATCTGGACTATAAGACTAATAATGCACTGGAAGAGAGAGAGAGAGAGAGAGAGAGAGAGAGAGAGAGAGAGAGAGAGAGAGAGAGAGAAAAAAAAATATTGATTATGTTTAGTCTTGAGTTATGGCTAAATGACCCCACAAAAGTCCTCCACCGAGTTTGTTTTTTCCCCGTGTCTGGCGACGAGTTGGGTATCAATTATATTAGTCTCGGGATTGACTTTCTTTGAGGCATTAGTCATCTGTGTGGGCCTCGTTCTTGTTAAGTCGGAGTTGCTTTTTATTGTTCTCTGGTACTCCCTCTCTCCTTCTACTCTTCCTTATCTTGTTATTCCTCCTCTTATTCTTCTTCTCCTCTTATTCCTAGTCTTCCTCTTCCTTTTCCTGTTATTCCTCCTCCTCTTCCTTCTTCTCCTCCTCCTCCTCCTTCCTCCCAGTATGATGGGGGTTCTCGCCTTGTCTCCCAGTTCCGCGTGGTCGCATGGTGGAGGTAAATCACACAACTGTCACTGCACTTCACTTGACAACATTCACTTCCTCAACTGAATATGTCAGTAACCATCGACAAATTGATGGACTAAGGACACGAACCATCGACCCTCAGGAAAGACACGAGCTCATTTTCCGCTTAGCCACTACACCGTTTGAGAGAAAAGTGGAACATATCACAGCATACTAGATATCTTATTCCATACGCCAGAATATAATAGCTACATTATTATACCAGAGCATACCAGGTTGAGTATATCAAAGAACATGACCAAGAAATATCAGGCAGCGTATACTTAGAGAAGGTCATAACATATTGACACGATTCATAACATACCACATACCGAGAGTTTGATATATCAGCATATGTACCCAAATATGCTGGAGTTGGATATACTCTCATTCAGACAAGGGTGTTTTAAGACCAAGTCATCTCCCATTCGGACATACCAGAGCATATCAAAGTATACAACAGAAAATACTAAGAAGATGCTAAAGGGAATATACCTAAGAATAACGATACTGAACTCATAACCAGACAGACCAGAGTATATACCAGTTTATCCCCTCGAATATACCTGAGCATACCAAAGCATACATCAGTATATATTAAATCATATATATACAGGTATATACTGTATATACCAAGAAGGAAGAAGTATAAGAAGATATACCAAAGACTCACCAAAACTACTATACTCTTACAATCGATAGAGGGAGGATATAAACCAAAATATACCTGAGTATATCGCAACATACTAAAGCTAAAGAAATAAATGAAAAGTTCCCAGTCAAGACAAGACATCAGTACCACCATTGGACATACCAGAGCAATATACCAGAACATACCAGAGGGGATCAGGGCAGGATATGTTGGCTGGGTGGGAGACGGAGCACAGCGGGGCCACCAGGTCACCCCACTCCCCCAGCACTCACTCCCCCAGCACTCACCCCCACAGCACTCACCCCAGCACCCCCTACCCAGCACCCACCCCTCAGCCCCCCCTACCCAGCACCCCCTACCCAGCACCCCCCTACCACCCCCTACCCCTAGCCCCCCCTACCCCACCCAGCCCCCCCCACCCCCCCACCCAGCACCCCCACCCAGCATCCCCCTACCGAATACCCCTCCAGCACCCCACGCACCCCGCCCTTATCACAGTGTGTTAGCCTCGGTGTCTTGTGGTCGATACCCTGCCAGTCAGTCAGATGGTTCGCTCAGTTATTCGCCACTCAACCTACACACAGTCTTTGTTTCCCGTCCTGTGTGTGTGTGTGTGTGTGTGTGTGTGTGTGTGTGTGTGTGTGTGTTCCAGCTTTACCCGAGAGAACGGATCAGTGGCTTGTAAATGGTAAGCAGTGATTTACCAGACCTTATGAATTGTTTATCGCCTCCCGTGACGAAAAGTTTCCCCAGGTAATAGACAATGTTATTAATTATCTTTTCATTCCTCCTCCTCCTACCTCTCTTCTGTTTTCTTCTTTTCCTTCTTCAAGTAGCTATTCATATTCACTACATTTCATGAAGAGGCTCAGTCGTGTTTCCTTGATTGATATTGTACAGTTGCGGTCATAATTCTCTGGACACTGTAGGTAAAATCTAGTATATACTTCTAGCTTATAGGTGATTGGTTTAATAGCTATAATGAATGCTGGTTTTCATTATATATTACGTAGGATTAACACGAAAAAAAACCACACTATATAATACAAAGAAAAATATGATTAAACCCTCAAGGAAGATATAGGATATTGTTAAAAATTATCCAAACAAAATCCAGGGAAAATCCAAAAAAAATTTACCTCTTCTCTAAATTGTTGTTTCAGTATCAATGGATTCTTGTGTTATTTCTTTTCTTGTATTCTTCATTGTCTTCTGTTTATCGTTTATTTTGTTCTCTAATGAAGGTATGTGTAGAGTATTGGTGATAATGATCGTGTTTACAAGAAAGAGAAGAAAATAGATTAACAGCGAAATGTGGAAAATACATAAAATTTGGGCAATGGAAAATGAAAAATAGCGAGAGAGAGAGAAAGAGAGAGAGAGAGACTATTTCAACTTATATCGTTTCTCTATCTTTGTCAGATCTCATAAATAGTACATAAAACTATTAGAATTATATTACTTTACTATCCTTAATAGGCCTCCAGGGATATAATTTCGAATACCGTCAAATATTTCTAATTTATAAAGCTTGCCAATGCTTAATAGACCTCGATAGTGTTTAGCATAACCTGTGGTGTATTTGGTCTTGACTGTGTGTTGCCCTGTTAGACGTCAGGAGGAGGAGGAGGAAGAGATGAAGAGAAGGAGGAAGAGATGAAGAGAAGGAGGAAGAGATGAAGAGAAGGAGGAAGAGAAGTGGAGAGGGAGGAAGAGAGGAGGAGGAAGAGTTAAGGAGGAAGAGATGAAGAGAAGGAGGAAGAGAAGTGGAGAGGGAGGAAGAGAAGAGATGAAGAGAAGGAGGAAGATAAGTGGAGAGGGAGGAAGAGAAGTGGAGAGGGAGGAAGAGAAGTGGAGAGGGAGGAAGAGAGGAGGAGGAAGAGAAGAGGAGGAGGAGGAGGAAGAGTTAAGGAGGAAGAGATGAAGAGAAGGAGGAAGAGAGGTGGAGAGGGAGTAAGAGAAGATCAGAGGAAAGAGAAAAAGAGGAGAGAAACACGGGAAATGGGAAGAGAAGTAAGAAGAGAAAGAGGAAGAGGACAAGGAATAAGACAAACGAGAGAAGGAGGAGAAGGAAGAGAAACAAAAAGGAGAAAGATAGGAATGGTGTGTAGGAGAAGAAAGAAAGAAAGAAAGAAAGAGAAAATAAATGAAACTAGCAATAATGGTATCAACATCAGGTAATAACAGCCGTGGCAATAAGAGTGAAACCATAATAAATAATGTGGGTCCGAAATACAAAAACAATAAGTATTGGGTTGTGTAGTGTCGCCAGAACTGTCTCTCTTCTCTCTCTCTTCTCTCTCTCTCTTCTCTCTCTCTCTCTCTCTCTCTCTCTCTCCTTTGATATTTCTCATTCTGAAACGCTGTATCTCATTCTCCATGTATCTGTTCACATACACACACACACATATACAAATTCAGTCCACCTCTAATTCACCTTTCTTCCCCTCCTCTACTTTATCCACCCCCTCCCTCTCCCCCTACATTCTTTCCTTCCCAATTCTCTTCCCCGATCTCTTCCTTTTCCACCCCTACTCTCTCACGCCCATTATCGGGTGGGCGTGGGCGTGGGGTGAAGTGAGAGGCTTAAGTGGTGTGGGGAGTATCAGCTACTGCGGAACCATTGTGCTTTAATGTATACTTTATCTTAGGCCATTTGCGTCTCTGTCTGTCTGTCTGTCTGTTTGTGTCTGTCTGTCTGTCTGCCTGTCTGTCCACTAGTTATGTCTCACTCCTGTTCATTGATTTGTTTCCTAATGTAGTGTTTTTATTTATTCTTTTGTGTATCTATTTACTTTTATCTGTTATTTATTTTTTGGGAGGCTGGTTTATTTAATGTTTTCTATTATTGTTATTCTTGGTATTTTTCTGGGTTCTTGGAAGTTACTTTGATAATACGTTATGGTTAAGAGTAGAAATGTATATATATATTCTCTCTCTCTCTCTCTCTCTCTCTCTCTCTCTCTCTCTCTCTCTCTCTCTCTCTCTCTCACCGTGTTTAAGATGCATTCAGACACGCACGGACGATTGGGTTATGCCTCCACAATCGTCTTCATTTTTTAACTTGCAAGATTTTCAGGTACAAGTATTACGAGTATTTGTATGTTGATGTTTGAAAGTTGTCTTACTGTTTAGATTCTCGTTATTTGGAGTTGAAGATTGAAGATGGTTGAAAATTATTATTATTATTATTATTATTATTATTATTATTATTATTATTATTATTATTATTATTATTATTATTATTATTATTATTATTATTATTATTATTATTGCGTTTATTTTTGTCTTTGTTATCGTTTTTTTATTATTATTATTGTATTTACTGAAGTAGTTATCATTTCTTATTAATTACAGTTAGTTTTATTTTTATTACTTTTGCTACATAGCTTTTGTTGATTTGACTTTTTTGCCATAAGTCAAAAATGTACTTCCTCTTTCCTGTATTGACAAAATTAAAGTATTTTCTTACCTAAAGTCACCAGAGTTTTAGCGACGTTAAAAAACCTGCTTAACGAAAAACTTATGTCTCGTTACATTTCTTCGTTGGTATTTTTAAGTGTATGGGATTAAAATATTTTTTCCATTAAATTCGAATATTTTTTTATGAATTAATGAATGGCGCTTATATGCAGTTTTTATTTAAGAAGAATGAAAGAAGTATAATAACGAAGAAAAGAAGGAGAGAGATGGAGAGAGAAGAGACGTAGCAAAAAGACAATATATCACCCACAGGCCAGATACATAAATATTGTAGTTAGCAAGACGAATGATAATTGCAACAGCTGCGAGGAATGGCTAGTATCGTACACCACTTGGCCTTTGTCTATGTATAAACCTTTATTAAGACAGGTGAGTTACACTTACCTGAGCACTAACAGACCAGGGATGAAAAATACTCTTGGTCTAAAATGTATTAAAAAAGATCATTCGTTTAATTTGTTCTCTTGAGATGGTATGGAAAAATATTCAACGCTTGGTATGTGGTCTCTCAGTGGTGGTAACTGCTATGAATATTTGAATCAACCTGAAGATAAGATCATCGTAAGATTATTTCACTTGAATATTAAACACCTAACCAAACCTTACCTAACCTAACCTAACCTAACCTAATCTAATCTAGCTTTAACTTAACCCAGTCATACCTAATTTAATCTAACCCAGGTAACGCTAGGGTGGTTAGGGTGGTTAATATTCAGGTGATTCAAATATACTGTTTTATTATGAATGATTTACTGTTTCGGGACGAGCTTCTTTACTTAATGTTTAATAGTTGTTGTCTAGTTCACTTTTCTCTATCTATCATTGTCACATTAAACTCGTGGAATGATGATCCACTCCAGCGCTGACTCTAAATCTGGATGGCTTCTATACTAATACGGTTTTGCATTTTAAAGGATCATAAGATATATCATACCTCTCATCCATAGGTTACTCCTGCCATTCTTCCCGCCCCAAATTATTCGAGATGAGATGTGCTAACGAGGGTCCAGTTATTATACTCATCTGAACATACGTCATCTACCACCTAATCAAAAACAATGTCAAGATAAAGAGTTAAATATAAAACGCCAAATGACTCGATTCTTATCAATAAAAAAAGAAGATTTTATCGATTGTGGACATTAAGACACTTGTCCGTTAAGGTTTAATCTCCCTTATTCAGTCTGGTGTAACAGTAATGCCCCACCAGTCACTCAGCTGGCCGACTCTGTTCACCTTCCTTTTTATACACTAATATTATCTTCAAGAATAAACACGCTGGCTGGTTCAGGATCCCGGATCACTGCACGAACCTCACTTTGTCAGAACTAAACCAGGAAATGCCCTCCCCTCCTCCTCCTACCCCGGATGGTGACCTCACTACAGATAACAGATACATCGGTGTTCGTGTCATGGGCGATAAGGTTATTTGTGGCGTTATATCTTAAAACACAACAGATTGTCTTTGGCTCCTTAGTGGAATAGATTTTGTTTGTATTGATATAATGCTTTGGCAATTGGTGTTTAGATATGTGTAGTAAAACTGTGATTCATATTTAATTCTGGTTTAGTTTGGCGAAGTTGTTAGATAACGTAAGGACAAGATAGGTTAGGTTAGGTTAGGTTAGGTTAGGTTAGGTTAGTGTTAGGGTATTTAATCATCATGTAAAATAAGCTAGGGTGTCTAATCTTCATGTAATCCTGGAAAAACACTTAAAATTTGGGGTTTAATAAAATTACTATGAGTCAGCTGTTAATTAAATAATATAAATACCCAGAGTAAGGCACGACAGACAAGAATATTATGTACTAATTGTTAAGAGTAATGAAGACGCAGCTTAATAATTAACTGATAAATTATATTTGTGTTGATAATTATACGACGCTTGAAATAGTTATAGAACACAATCTTCGTCACACAAAAGGATACTGGGACTTTATAAGAGGAACCAGACAATGGAGGATATATACATACTTCTCTCTCCCACATATATATAATAAGCTCAGGTGATCATCCTTTTTCTTAATTACTGCTCGTAATTATGTCAGGTAAGTGTTTACGGCGACGTTCACTGTGTAGTATGCTAAAGGTATGTTATCTTGCACCTTTGAACACCTTGTACATTTCTCACACCTTATAATTAGAACTAAGTGATCTATGCTTAATTATGTACCTGTAGTTATACGAGGTTACTCATTAAAAAAAAATCTGTAATATATATAGAAAAAATAATGGCTACTATATCAGGTTTTAAAGCCAGTCTGAGGTACTTGTCTATAATATTAAGACCAATCACGTGAGCATTAGCCCCAAGCTTGTTTCACCCTAACCTAACCTAACCACTGTACTGTCCTCGGCACAACTGATCGAGGGAGAGATGACACTTGTTAGTAAAACTGATATTCCACAGAGTCTATTTCCAAAACACTTGTCATTTTATATTATATGATATTTGGATTATTGTGAGTTAAAAATGTCCCTGGTACTTCAAGCTTCATGTTATAATCTCTGTCTCGATCTATAATGAGAAACGTGTATGGTTGTAAGTCTTGGGATGAATGTATTGGTTTGAAAATGCTACACTTTATTGTAATTACTAGAAAGACTTGTGTTTTAACTTAGAATGTGAGAACACTTGGAAGAATACTAGTGTAAGATAAGTAAATAAACACAGATAAAAAATAAATTAGTAAATACATAAGTGAATAATTATATGGGTAAAATAAAAGGTTTAGAATAAAAAAAAATAAGGGTTACTATTATTCTATTTAACTGAAAAAATACCTACAAATTATATTAAACTATAAAATTCTAGTTACGAGGGTGTTAAAATAATCATAAGTTAACATTAAGGTTTTATTAGAGAATGTGTTTAAATATTCGTATATAAACTTTACATTTAACATAAAATGAGCGTAAGATAAAGAGGATGATGAACCTTGGTGACGAAACATTACGGAAAATGACCGACGGGATATGACATATTTCTTTTAGATGCGATCACCAGTTTTTGTATCCATTGGGGTCTTTGGGAGGGTTTATCTCTCTCTCTCTCTCTCTCTCTCTCTCTCTCTCTCTCTCTCTCTCTCTCTCAGTTAGGAACATGTCTTATACAAGGTTCGTTCTCATGATCTACAAAGGTTGAAGTTGGATGAAAATAAGAGTGGTATTAAGAGACACAGTGACACGTCGGTTCAGGCGGCCGAGTTGACAGCTCTCAAGCGAATTAATGTATACATGTACAGCCAATCTGTCTCACACACACACACACACGGACGGACACACAAACACGCACGCATACACAAACACGCACGCACACACACACACACGCACGCATACACAAACACGCACGCACGCACAAACACGCACGCACGCACAAACACGCACCCACACAAACCCACACACACAAATAAATAAATAAAACAGATTATATTTTTCAGGTTAGGTAATTATGTTAGGTTAGATTAGGTTAAGTTAGGTTAGGTTAGGTTAAGTTAGAGTATTACAATTGCGGATGTGAAGCCATTAAAACAACACCTGGATGTTGTGGTGCTGGGATCAACTGGTTCAGTGGCGTGGCCTTCAGGTAACGAAATCCTCTTTTTTCTCTTCGGGTTGTGTTTACCTGTGACTCCAGACCCCACGAGGTTGATTCGTAAACAAACTGGCTACTGACTGAAAAGTAAATAAGGAAGAATTAAAATCAACAGTATGTAGGAAGATTTTTCAAGTTCAAAAATCTTATTGGGGTAAATAAGACTTTTCTTCAATACATTATACAAGTCTTACAGTAATAAGTCTTTATGGGTCATTTAAAGGAGTTCCCACTTACCATTTTATTTAACCTCTCATAAGTTTTGTTTTATCTTTGTTGCCTAAAGATTCTCATAGCCTTTAATGCCTCGAAAATAGTTAGACAATTTAGTCTTAATTCAATTTTTAAGCGGAAAAATATCAAGTCTTATTTAAATTGGTCTACATTCTTAATAGGCAAAAGTGAATAAACCAAAAATAGTTTTATATATTGTACACAAACAGGAGAAGCTTACGAGCCAAGTTCTTTCTCTCTCACACACACACACACACACACACACACACAGTAAGCAGACATAAATTATGCTTCATAGAAAAGAATATGCAGTGTGGTATTCAAAAGAGATAAATGAAGAAGTGATATATCCGCCTGCTGCCCAAATGCGTCTTGCTCCTGTCTTTATTGCAGGAATTAAAAGGGGCGTCGACTACTACACTCGTGAGGTAGACTACTATGTAATAATGATAATACTATTAATTGTAGTGAGAATAATGATGATAATGATAAAAATGACAATATTAGTGACCGTTCATCTTTTTCTATGCTTATTGAAAGAATTTATAAGGATTTCACCAACTGCATGAAGATATTCCATAATAATAATAATAATAATATTAATAATAATAATAATAATAATAATAATGTACCCGTGTTATTTCTCTGGTGTCTTGAGTTAAAAAGAACTTGACCAGTTACACTTAGAAAGGTGTCCTTCATATGAGTAATAATAATGGTAATAAATACAAATCGTGTTATATCTTTTCTTACTGGAAGAATTAAAACAGGCTTCTGCAGCTTTCATCAGGAAGTGCTTAATGTCAACAGTGATAATAATTACACCAATGACAATAATTCATAATATTTCTTTACTTTCATTGGGAGAATTAAAAATAAAACCCCAGCTTAACCTCGAGCCAATCATAATTACGTCAATAAATTACAAAAATAATAGTATACAATTTAAGAATAAAATCTCGCTAGTTTTACTCAAATTCAATGTTTATTTCAATAATTTACAAAGCACCATAGGTAATCGTAACGAAGAAATGCTCGTTTAATGTTTCACCTGGACACGTGAAAGCAAACACCTGTGACGGTAAAGCACACGTGTCCATATATGTAAACAATGGTGTCAGGGTATGTGAGGGAGACAGTGACAGGTGCTGGGGCTCGCCTTCATAATAGACAGACCCAACCCTCAACACTCCTCCTTTTGTTGACTTGAGACAGATGGACACCTGCAGTTGGCTGTCAATAAGAGCCCCTTTATTCCTCTCTCTCTCTCTCTCTCTCTCTCTCTCTCGTAGGAAATATAATCTAAATATAATCTTTGATATATAAAATTACCAGGTGAATATTTACGAATTGATTAGCATACCGGACGAAAAAAAAAATCTCTTCATTACCTAATGAGTGTCAGGATGACTCGGACGATCGATGTTATGAAGGGGTCGTCAGTAAGAGCTTCGTTATAGTGCGGTGCTCAGTCATGAACGAAGCAAGAACTCACTCACTTTCGCTCTCCTCCTTCCAGCTCCTGAGGTCGGCAAAACGATCAATATTTAAAACTGGGCCACAGACAACACTAGAAGAATGATTACTGCTTTTTAGTATCATCCAAACCTCTCCTAGCCAAAATTATCCTAGAATCATCACGTTAGGTTAGGTTAGGTTTGGTTTGGTTAGATTAGGTTTGGTTTGTTTAGATTAGGTTTACTTAGGGTAGGTTTACTTAGGTTAGGTTAGGTTTGATTCATGGCGTCTGAAGAGAAATTTATTTAAGCGTTACCATTTATGGAACTCTTTTAACCATTGTACGACTTATACCTGACGGCGACTCTGGGCAAGAACGTGTGTTGTATTTCTCCTTCAGGTTCACACTCACTCCTTCTAGTCATAAGTTTTTATTTGAAAATTGAATTCACATCTGTTCGTTTATCTCAGAATTATTGCTTATAATGTTGCTATTTGTTCTATAATTTCAATGTGTTCTGTAAAGAATTATCGTTGTTCACTTAAGCAATAAAGAGACCCGTGCCTCCATGAATTGAAATTTCTGTCTAACCTAACCTAACCTAACCTAACCTATTAAATTTATAATGCAAGAGGAGTTATTCCATCTCCTTTTTAAATCTTAGAAGTTATCTAGTCTAGAAAATTAGAACCTTATGAACGGCGCTTAATTACCCTGATAATCGAGGCACCTAAGATAAAACCGACTAAATGTTCACTCGTCTCGTCTTGTAAACAGTGAGGACAGGGGAAGCCCAGGCAACCAGAACATCAGAAACTTGTCAAAAGAATAACACAGTTGCATTTTGCGTGTCGCCGTGTGTGTGTGTGTGTGTGTGTGTGTGTGTGTGTGTGTGTGTGTGTGTGTGTTTTATCTCAAGTGACCCTTCAAGAGGTCCTTGATGAATATTCCGACAAGTCTTACTGTGTGTTGGTATAAGATAATATTATCCACCGACGTAATCTCAAGCAGCGAGAGGGTTTTCGTCCTTGTCTGTTTGTCTGTCTGTCTGTCTCTTGGATCTGTTTGAGAACCTTGCACAAGAGTCGCCTTGCTGACTGTCTTCCCTGACAAAGAGGCCGAGGAAAAAATTCGATAAAGTTATATATATATTTTAATACCGGGATTTCACCAATAAATAAAGTTATATATTCCTATAAAGCCATGAAAGACACAGCCTACGTCATGCGTTTGTGAGAGATAATAAAATTGTGATTACTTTTGGTGAGAGTCGACCCTAATGACGTCAGAAGATCGAATTGACTTTGGGGGGGGGGGGGGGGGGAGTGTTAAAACCTGACCTGAATATATAATGTATTTATTGATTTTTTCCATGTTGATGTCTTGGTAGGTCGTCTGTGTTAATAAGGAAGCAATATACTGAGCTCAATAACATCAAGGGACTGTAAAAACTGAGGCCAAGTGATGGAGGTGTTGCCTTTATATTGTAGCCGAGGCCTTAATGCTATGTATGGGGACAACACCATAGAGAAAATGTTGGTATATACGTGTTTACATAGATAGTCAGAGAGATTTTTTCTAGTATATAAAGAAAAACTCGCATACAGTTCTAAGATGTGAGTTTCAAACTATGTCGACAGTAGCCAGAAGCGATTTTTATTCCCAGCGTCACCAACAAAAGCGATTTTCACCAATAGACTCACTGAAAAATCAACCAATAAGAAACACACGGTAATGGCGACCCGAGGAGAGAGAGAGACTATTTCAGTAGGTGGTCACGGGAACCTGGTAATCTTTTATTGGTGTTTTTGCTGGAGGACTGCATATGGAGGGAGGCGGGTCCAGCTGTCACTCCCAACAGACCGACAGGCCACGGGCTAAATCCACACTCCTGCTTTCTTTTAATTGTTGTACAAACCACCAGCAGAGGCGCTGATCTAGAAAAATCGTAAGCGTGTCAGGCCAGAGTAGAGAGAGAGGAGGGGAGGGGGAAGCAGGTGAAAGGTAATGACCCACAAAAGGCAGCGAAGATTGAATTATAACTCAAAGATAAGAAGAAGCTGAAAAAATTGACTTAATAGCTATAAAACCAACTATTATCCCCCCAGTTGTCGTATTACAGGTTACTGAGTTTTTTCTTTTTTTTTTTTGCTATTTTAGTTTGTTTAAGCTTGGCAATGACTCGTGAACCGATCCGCTGCTTGGCCAACCTAACCTGTGTCACCCACGCGGCGCTGTCTATAAAAAAGAAAAAAAAGAGAAATGGAATTAAATGGCGTAGCGAGAATTTAGAAGGGAATTGTAAAAACTTAAGAATACCTCCCCATGTAAAGAGATTAGTTTACCTTATAGGTTTAGCAAATGCAGCTTAAAGTAATGTAGGTGTTATTTTCTTAATGTAAGATTTTAATAACACCTTAATTAACGAAGGAAATGTTTGTGTGATTATCTTTTTTTTCTCGATTGTTGTAGTTGGAATATAGGTATTGTTTGTGGTTAATTGTGTTGTTGTTGTTTATTGCTATCCTTAGCTTACGTCCCTCGCTAGGATCATGCATCACATCGGTCCTCCATCAGTGGAGATCGAGATAGCTTAACCATCAATAATTTAGAACATATATTTAATATTACGAAGGGTGTGGTGGCTGAGTGGGTACAGCGCTCACCACCCGTCCTAAGGGTCGTTGGTTTGAAGTGAACCCTGGTTGAGTCTACTGCCGGCCACACCGTCCCTGTAGGGCAGTCATACTTACAGTATTCCTAATTTTTTTTTTATGGAAATTCTTGAATATGAAATAATGTTTCGTTATTTTCTTCACTTAACCAAGATATCAATTTAAATTCACTATGACAGAGAGACAACAATCTTAGGTTAGGTTAGGCTGTTCAATCATAAGGTGAAAAAAGTTAGGGTGTCTAAACTTCAGGTCATCCTACTGATTAAGTGAATTATACAGTTACCTTGCCATATCGCCCACTTATTATCTGTTTTCTTTTGATAACCTCGGAGATCGGAATCGAAATATGTCGCCTATTTGATTTAATTTGTGTGATTTTACTCAAAACCTCACGAGGATAGCAATTAAACCGGGTCGTTAGTCCTTGTTATCCTTGTGTGTGTGTGTGTGTGTGTGTGTGTGTGTGTGTGTGTGTGTGTGTGTGTGTGTGTGTGTGTCCTATCCTGATTTCACCAGGTAACGGCAGCCTTATTAATGATGGCCACAACAGAGAGAGAGAGAGAGAGAGAGAGAGAGAGACCATATGAAATATATCTAGCTCTCCAATGTTAGTATTTTGAGAACTAACAGATGTATTTCGATTTCTTTGTCTCGTAACAGAAGCAAATGTTATCTTTCTTGTCTCGTAACAGAAGCAAATGTTATCTTTCTTGCCTCGCAACAGAAGCAAATGTTATCTTTTTTGTCTCGTAACAGAAGTAAATTTTATCTTTCTTGTCTCGTAACAGAAGCAAATCTTATCTCTCGTCTCATGACAGAAGCAAATGTTATCTTTCTTGTCTCGTAATAGAAGCAACTGTTATCTTTCTTGTCTCGTAACAGAAGTAAATTTTATGTTTCTTATCTCGTTACAGAAGTAAACTTTATCTCGCGTCTCGCAACAGAAGCAAATGTTATCTTTCTCGTCTCGCAACAGAAGTAAATGTCATCTCTCGTCTTGCAGCAGAAGCAAATGTTATCTTTCTTGTCTCGTTACAGAGCATATGTTATCATTGTGTCTATTAACATGTACTTGATCTTTCACTAAGGCAGTCATTTCACTCTGATTTATTGTTATAAAACTTTCAGATTCACTAAACAATAGATTATAAATTCACGTCGCCATCTTTTTTTTTCTACTCTTTTTATTAATTTCTTCCTGTACTGAACAAACTTAATCTAGGGCAGCATTAATATTGTTGTATTGTGTCCGGTGATAGATATGAGAAAGATGACTTGCCATTGTAATCAGTTAAAAAAAAAATTTATTCAGTTTTGTTTGTGATAATTCTGTTAATAAATAGATTTTGAGTTCAATATTTAGATGTCTTTTCTTCATTATTTCATCTTTTTTTTTTTGGCATTGTAAAGAAATAATAATCAGATTCAATTTCGGGTCTAAAGTGCTTTTTAATTAGTTTTTCATGAAATTCGACTCGTCTCTTTTTGCTTTGTACAACAGTGGTGAAATTTCCTGTGTTTTTGTTTTTCTTTAATATACAATTGCTTCCCAGGTCATTGAAACATTAATCGTCACCCAGCCAAAATGCTGAAGATGAAATAATAATAATAATAATAATAATAATAATAATAATAATAATAATAATGGGTATCGTAACGTCTAGTAACTCGCAGTAAAAGCCTCACCTATTGTAATGCTAATGTGTTGCTAAAGTCGAAAGATATCAGCTGATGAAAACTATCTCCCATCGTTAACTACAAATTCTTTTTTTTTTCTTTAGTTTCCCCATTAAGGTTTTTTTTTACTGATCTTCCTCGTCATAAATTTCATGTCTAATCGCCATCTTTATCTGACTAAGTAATATTTGGATCTGTAATACCTAGACCACAGAAATATATCCACTTCCCATTAAAACCTTACCACTTGGTTTTTTTTTTCTTAGGATCCCTTCTGGTGAAACTTACGTCAAATAAATATTCCTCAAGTCTGGGATAATTTTAGAACTAGCGTCTCTCCTGAAGTTTATCTGATTAGGCTTGCATCTATAAATTTGCTTTTGAGTCTCGTCCGATTGCCTTCTGCATTATCTGATGGGCTTCCTGAGTGGTAGGCAGTAGTGGGGGTGATCAGCCGCCGTCTCAACCTGATATCTATATGAGGCTGCGTAAGGAGACTCAGAGGCGATGTGAATACTGTCTTGATTGCCTTCTCCAAGCGGGCGATTGTGCTTGTGGCCACACCATCGCAAAAGGTACCCGCCGGCTGGTAGTTAACTGCTAGATCCCTTCATACTAAATCTATATTGGTAGGTAGTGCAGGTGTGTATCAGATAAGTGGTCTATCTAGATATCGGATTTATATTTTGTGCATGTCGCTGGAAAGTTGACCTTATGGCAGTTTCATATTGACCAATTTGTTGATGTTGGATACTGAAGATGTGTATCTTGTATGTACCAGGTCTACACAGTACTGCTGATGTAGGAGACAAACTTCATGATGTTTGATTAATGGCAGATTAATCAGCTATGCACTTGAGTGTGAACCTCACTTGGGAAAATGATATGCAGATGAACACTTGTGGGAAAAGGCTCTTAAGAGAGATCACTCTAAAGAGCTGTAATTTTGGTGGTTATTGGAAGAAATTAGTTTTTTCAATTAACACAAGAACACCGACACATCCTCTTGTTAGGACCGACCAAACTCATGGAGGAGTAATGGAGTTTAACCTTTATATTACCTGCACAAAGATGATGAGGTGTAACTTGGCCTGCGCTCCTTCACTGAGAGAAACATAGCTGTAATTGTACCCGTGTTAATGATTATACAAGTTCTTTTTGGCCGTTGTCGACCAAGCCAAGGGTAACACCACCCCCACGACCCAGATAGGAGAGCAACATTCCATCACCGACACCACATGACTAATTTATATATTAGAGACAGCTGCTCGTTCCAGATTGGTTTCGTGTTTTGTAGTGTCGAGTTTTGTAGCTGCAGTTTGATCAAGTCATAACTGTTCTGTGAGAGTTGTAGAACCTCACTGTTAGGAGAGAGAATTATCTCCCGTATTAGAGAATGGGACAGTGGATCATATTAGATTCTATGGTATTTGTTCTATTTCTTAAGGAGACATATTGTGTTGTTTGTGTGATTGAAGTTAGTCCGATTTTCATGTATCTGTCCCAAGAATCTGTTCAGGTTTGCATTAGTTTATTGCCTGTTGATAATTTAAGTCTTACTGAGTGAAATGAGTAACCAAAGCAGTGGATAGTGGAGTCCTCTGCATACACAGTGGATGTAATTAGCTCTCGGTATCGGACAGATAATCATGTTAGGAAAATAGAGTTGGTGTGAGAACAGAACCTCGTGGCATACTAATATAAACAAATCAGCATTAACACCTTCCAGTGCTATAGGAATTCTTCTATGCCAGAAAAAAATGTACACACGGGAGATAATAGGGACAATTCATAACAGGGAAGCATAGGCAGTAAAACCTATTGTGTGTTATGGTAAGGTTGTCTCGTGTGCTTGAGGGAGAGAGGTACACCCTGTAAATGCATGAAAACAACGGTACCTAGTTCAGGGGAATAAATTATCAAGATTGATCGGAAGCGAGGAGAGACCTTACTAACTTCTTATTGGTGTTAATGCATCCCGATGACGTTGATTAAAGAAGAATGTGTATTGGTATGGATGTTGACCTTTGTATACCATGATAACTTGTGTAATATTGTGTTAACTCTCTCTCTCTCTCTCTCTCTCTCTCTCTCTCTCTCTCTCTCTCTCTCTCTCTCATGTGCCACTGCAGATCTAATTCATTTCGCAAGCAATAATCACCTACAATATCAATAATTAAATTTTACCTCACACCATTCTTAAGCACGTCTTGACACTGCTCTTTGAACACCGTATTACTGAACGTAGCAGACAAAAAAATATAATTTCCCTCGACAGTCGACTTAAATCCTTGGTCAACCTTCAACGAGATTTCCCATAAGATTTTCCCCAATTTCAATTTACCCCATAAGAAGAATCGCCACCAAATGATTGAGATTCTTGCCCAATATATATTTCGCAAGAAGGATCTCATATCAGTGCAATAACAGGTTTCCTTCTCGTCCTGCAACAAACTCAAGTCTCACCTGATGAATCACGTTAATGTCTACTCTGTGATTACCTGTACTATATCCTTCTGGGCCGAGTCCTTGATACGTAACCACCGTTATCATGAGAGACCCACTGGGTTCCCTCACCCGTTTAGACGACCACTTACTTGCTAGCCCAGCCAGTCAGCTAGTCAGTTAACCAGCTGGTCAGTCATTCAGCCAGTCAGGCATTCGGCTAGTCAATCAGCTAATCAGTTAATCAACCAACCAGCCTGCCAGCCAATCAGTTAATCAACCAACTATTCAGTCAGCCAACAAGCCAATGAGGCAGTCAATCAGCTAGTCAGTTAACCACCTAGTCAATCAGCTCGGCAGTCAGTCAGCCAGCCAATCAGCTAGTCAGCCAGACAGCCAATCAACCAGTCGACCTGTAACACTCCCTCCTGACGTTGCTCCAAATGTTAGATGAAAATTAGTGATGGTATCTGGCAACGCTGAGCCTGGTCCCACGTGGATTTGGTCATTCTCAACTAATAATATATGACATATAATAGTGTATAATATAGTAGTGAATCGTCGTTCTGTTTATTGTCACTTTCACTCCCTGTCGTGTCCATGAACCTCAAGTGTGATGTTGTATCAGTTTTAATGACACATCTACATGAGGTGTAAGATTGGTAAGTGCAGCTTTATGCCAGAGACACTTCTAGCACGGTTTCTAAAATTGCCACCTGTTCGATTCTCAAGTTCGATAAATGAGACTTGTACATTGACACTGAGTAAATGATCGTAATTGACATCCTAAACCATCGGGATTTCTATTAATTACTGTGTTTAAGATGTTAATTTGACGACTTACTCCAAAAAAATCTCGGTATTGAAAAAGTCGTTTGCTTGTAATAATATATAAGAAAAACACAGCTTAAAAATGTTTATATTAATGTATCCGGACCTACAATTGATTTACCTTATTATCTCTGTTTGTCTATTGGCCAAAGTAACAAAGACATTTATGAACTGTTATTGGAGTCTGTTCTAGTTATTACAGACGTACCGAGTTACACGGGTATATTCGGCTTTAGTTTTATTATTTACGCAAACTTCGGTATGACGAGTATCAGGAAGTCGAACATTTAATTCTTGGGTTGTGAGGTCTTGATACCCACACAGCCAAGCCCAGTGAGGAACTTCAAGACCCGAACTGTTGACTAGAGTAGAAACTAAGACCTTGTGAACGGTGTTGAGAGATCTGAGCAGAAAAAAACACTTGAATGTATTAAAACAACAACTAACTTTGTGACGTGCTCTGTTGTATATGGAATTCGCCATAAACTTTTGAATTATCGAACTGCAAAACTTCTCAAGACAGAACACACCGGGAGCTCTTTAAAGTTTCATTTTCAAGACGACCGTGAAGATGATTTGCAACGAGACTACACCAGACATTTCGTACCTCTGCGTCCATTTTAAGACAACTGCGAGGGTATCATGCAAAAGGCTGCCCGAGTCGTGTCAGGTTTTTTTGGGTACTGTGTTGATGCTGCAGACATTAGTCGTAGTTATGTGCAAGAGCAATTCGAGAGGTACAGTAGCACGTTATAATTTAAGCAACTTATGGTGTCAAATTCAAGCACCCAACCTGACTAACCACACACTGGCTGATACAGTTGAGGAGGCTGGACGGGACCGAGCTGACCAAAATATTGTAGAAAAACAAAAACATTCTCACTTCTTGTTAATCAAAGATGATGTTTAGGGATTGAAAAAACAAAAAAATCACCATTTTTTTAAGCTTAACCCGGGGAGATTAAAATTAAAGTTACCTTATTGGAAAAAAACTTGCAGAGTAGACGATTCATGACTTGAAAACAATGACTGTGATGGTGAACGTCTGTAGTGTACATACACAGTGTAATTGTATCTAATATTATGTAAGTAAATATTAACCCCATTCTGAAGCTTTGCATATATATATATATATATATATATATATATATATATATATATATATATATATATATATATATATATATATATATATATATATATATATATATATATATATTTATTTATAAAAGTAACCACCATCCCCGCTTTAAAGTGAAACTAGGTACATTGATGTGAATTTTTGCTCTAAATGATAGTTGATTATTGTTGAAGTTTATTTATCCCTGTTCCTCTCTGTTAGGTTGATGCTGCGGGTTAACTTTTGTCCACATTAGATATTTGTTAATTATAGAGAGAAGAAAAAACTACTTGTAGAGCTCAAGATCCCCGCCTGCATTATTCTTCTCTAGTTTATTAGTACACTAACCAGTGTTGTGTTATTTAGTGGGTTAGTACAAAGCATGAGTCGTTTAGCGTTGCAAATGGCATTAGACAAGGAGGAATCTTGTCGCCTCAGTTGTTTGATATATATGGACATGATTTTGAAGTTAATGGTATCGAGGAGTACCGGAGGTGGTTGTTATATTGCAGATGTGTTAGTCCTGACACCATCAGCGTCGAGCATACCTATGTTACCTGGTGTATATGGTGACTCCAACAAGCATCTTACACACCTTTACCTGCAGCTTAAACCCGCAGCAACCAACACGTTTAATTGTGTTACATAATAACAGAATAAAACATTGTAGTTTAATAGTATGTTAAAAGTATTTGGAGGACATCATAACTATTACTCGCCGATAACACAGATGTTGATAACCGGTCGAGGATTTTTTTTTGTATAAGGCTGTAAATCTAATGGATATTTACCCGTAATTACCTGTCAGTTAGGACTCATTTCTCTTGAACACGTTCCTGCTGAAGTTTGTATGTCCAGTCACAAGCCATAATTTCTAGCCCACCTTGCCCAGAAGGAGGGATGAATCCAACGGTCTTCTGATCGACGGCTCACTGTGGCAACACACACACGAACACACAAGCCAATAAATCATGAGACTTTCGAATACCCATCACCACAGGATGTATTTAAACAACAACCTCGCTTTATACACCGCTTATTACTTTTATTAATACAAAATCATAGATAGCCAATATAAATTAGACAAGAA
The DNA here is from genome assembly GCF_018991925.1 of Homarus americanus. Classification (NCBI taxonomy): domain Eukaryota; kingdom Metazoa; phylum Arthropoda; class Malacostraca; order Decapoda; family Nephropidae; genus Homarus; species Homarus americanus. The sequence goes on along the minus strand of NW_024725031.1, from coordinate 1,811,442 downwards.
CTCCATGATATATTAAAATAATGAAGATCTTCTAGAAACTGTGGGAGAGTCGAACCAGCTTCAGTTGGTGAAACTTCTAACACACCCCTGCTATCACTTCCTCCTAACACACCTCTGCTATCACTTCCTCCTAACACACCTCTGCTATCACTTCCTCCTAACACACCCCTGCTATCACTTCCTCCTAACACACCTCTGCTATCACTTCCTCCTAACACACCCCTGCTATCACTTCCTCCTAACACACCCCTGCTATCACTTCCTCCTAACACACCCCTGCTATCACTTCCTCCTAACACACTTCCTTCTCTCACTTCACTAACACATCCTGCTATCACTTCCTCCTAACACATCCCTGCTATCACTTCCTCCTAACACACATCCCTGCTATCACTTCCTCCTAACACACCCTGCTATCACTTCCTCCTAACACACCCTGCTATCACTTCCTCCTAACACATCCCTGCTATCACTTCACTCTAACACATCCCTGCTATCACTTCCTCTAACACACCTCTGCTATCACTTCCTCTAACACCTGCCTCACTTCACTCTAACACACCTGCTATCACTTCTCCTAACACATCCCTACTGTATCACTTCCTCCTAACACACCTACTATCACTTCCTCCTAACACACCCCTACTATCACTTCCTCTAACACACCTCTACTATATCCCTTCCTCCTAACTTACATCCCTACTATCACTTCTCCTAACACACCTACATCACTTCCTCTAGCACATCCCTGCTATCACTTGCCTCATCTTTTTACCCTGCTATCACTTCCTCTAACACTGCTATCACTTCCTCCTAACACACCTGCTATCACTTCCTCCTAACACATCCCTGCTATCACTTCCCCTCCTAACACACCCTGTATCACTTCCTCTAACACATCCCTGCTATCACTTCACTCCCTAACTTACACCTCTGCTATCACTTCCTCCTAACACACCACCCATGCCTATCACTTCCTCCTAACACATCCCTGCTATCACTTCCTCCTAACACACCCCTGCTATCACTTCCTCCTAACACATCCCTGCTATCACTTCCTCCTAACACACCCCTGCTATCACTTCCTCCTAACACACCCCTGCTATCACTTCCTCCTAACACATCCCTGCTATCACTTCCTCCTCTGTCCCATAACTGTCTCGCACTCTTCCCGTCAACACTGTCCGTTTCCTTACACCACAATAACTATTCCTCCTCTCCTCTCTAGGCCATTCTCCAGTCCTTGAATTTATTGATATGCATGTGTGTGTATGTGTGTTAAGGTAATTAAGACAACTCTTCTAATTATTTATTTCATTAGGCCAAGTTCTTAGGATGCTTAATGACAAATTCCTTAGTTCACCATTAATCATAAGTGATGGTAGTTTGTCATGAATAACTATCCAAAATAATGACAAACAAACCTACCTTCAAGTTATCTTCTGAAGATATATATTTATGATACATCAGTTCTCAGTCAGTTCATTACCAGCAGTGATTAAGGACTGGTGCTGGGTCAAGTAATAATAATTAATGTTTTATAATTAATAATATATCTATAAAAAGAACCATTAGTTATTAAAAAGGTTTAGAATTTAACAGAAGAACAGACTTAGTGGCCCAATTTCTAACGCACACTGGCCTAGTTGACTCCAGCGGTGTTTCTGAACGATGTCGTCAACGGTTCGTCTCCGTCACAGTATCAATATGGGCTGTTTTTCATATTATTTATTCATTCAAATGTTGTGTGAAAAGCAACGGTTATGTGTAAACCCTCCCAGTGTTGATGGTATTTGACAGTTTCATGATTTATTGGGTTGTGTGGTCGTTCCTCTGTTGTCACGGTGAGTCGTCGCTCGTCGTTCAGAAAGACCACTGGATTCGGTTCTCCCTTCGGCCAGGGTGGGATAGAAATTAGGGCTTGTGACTGTACTTTAACTTATGCAAAACTTCCCTAAGTCCAGTTGGTTACTTTAGGTTAGGTTTGTTGGTTCATTCTTGGTTTGGTGAGATTCCGTTTAGTTAGGGTAGGCTAAGATTGGTTGTATTTGTTTAGTTTATTTGGTTAGTTCAATTTTGGTTTAGTCATATTTGGTTTAATCAATGTTAGTTTAGTTGAAATATGTTTGGCTAGGTTAAGTTTGGTTTGGTTAGATTATTTTGGCTCATACCTTCCTGTTCGTGTAACTCTTACAAACATTGTGCGCATCGAGTTGTTGTTTTTGTTGTTCATTTACTATTTTGTTTTTGTTCCACCGTGATAATTAAGAACACATCTCTTGTTTTGTTTATCCCAGCTTGTTAGTTGTCAGCTGGGAGGAAATATAACTACGACTAAAACGACCCCATAAATACCTCCTATACGACCAGGTATCCGAAGGTCAGACTCCAGTTGTTCAGTGACAAGTACAGGTGAATTATTTCATCGTGGGGTGGAGAGATAACTTATCAACACTTACCTGTTAACAAAATACGACACGTAATTTAAGTTATCTTGGTGCCATTAATCTAGCGTAAAGTTATGGTGTCGATAGTGGTGTGGGTTGTGGAACACTGGGGCGGCCTCTTAACTCAGTACCCCACTTAATGGCTGCTGCTGAGTGATGACCTTACCTCACAAACAAACCTCTAGCGGCACTCCCCTCCCCTACCCCTCCCCCCCCAACTCTTCCTCCTTACCTTCACCCACCCACCCCTCACCACCCCCATCTTCACCCTCACCAACTCCTCCCACTACTCCACCTTTACTTCTACCACCCTCCTCCTTACCCTACCACCCCTTCACCTCACCACCACTCCCCTCACCTTCATTACCCCCTCACCCGGAAGAGTTCCTTCACCCCCTGTGGTGACGTTTGCGTACATGTGGCAGAGTCGCCATACTTGAGTACGCTTATGCGTATTAGTCTTGTAACGATGGAGCTGATTGGTGGAAAAGATTCCTAGACGTAGTTTTGTTTGGCAGTAATGATAAATAGTCGTTGGAATATAAACTCAGTATAGATAATATACGCATATATGCTTCTTATAAGGAAGAATACCAATATAAAGCTTTAAAAATAAAACAAATACTAGGAAATCTGTATAATTCATGATCATCAGACAGCAGGAAACTTCTTCACACATGGACATTGGCGCCGCTACACATGTCCTTGGTAAATATCACAATGGTTCACAGTATTGAAACAAACCCTCAGGAATAATGATATGTGGAGGTTGATTCAGGCATTTTTCATATATGTAAGTTTTTTTACTTTTTTATTTCCGAAAAATATCATATCCTCGCGGGGGACCTTGGAATAGTGACGTAAAGAAGAGGAGGAGGAGAACCTGCATATGTCACCTCAGCTACAAGCCAGGTGTAGTGACTAGGACGGCCATACTGCACACTCTTCCACCTCAAGTTAACTACACATGAGACATTGAATTTATTCCACGCGATAATAATAATAATAATAATAATAATAATAATAATAATAATAATAATAATAATAATGATATGAAGAATATTTTAATATCATCGTCTCAAGCATCTTACCGGTACGATACAAGTTACCCAGAACCACATAATCCTCCTTGACCTCCCAAGGTTCAAAGTGGACCACGAGGAGAACAACTATGGGAACGCCCTTGACCTTGCAGTCGGTAGATAGGTTAGGTTAGGTAGGTAGCCGGCCAGTCTCTAGCTCCTGTCATAAACCAACACTGATAATCATCTATATACACACACACATTAATACCTCGGACTCTTCTACAGTACAAACATACATACACCCTTGTTTAATCCAACATCATTGTAGGTAGAAGAATCCCTTTCATAATCTTACGACGCCTTGCTATTGTAATCCACGTCTTTGTCAGATTGTAATTTTATTTTTGAATTATACTCGAGGGGGAGAGGAGGTGGGGGGCAAAAATACACCCAGGATACACCCAACAAGTGGCTTGACAATGCGGAGTGAGATTTTATCAGTTCGTTGTGTTTATACGATTTTCCTTTTCCAATCTGATTCTCTTCCACATAATACCTGTCGGTTTTCCTTTTAATCCCAAGAACAAAATACCAATTGTGTGTGTGTGTTTTTTTTTCATACGTACTGTGAAGTTTTATATAGCACAACGTAAGTACCGTTGAATGAGCTATATATCAAGATGAGTGTGTGAGGGTCTACGGAACCTTATATGGCTGAGAGGGAGATAATGTATGTCTTCTCTGTTGTGACTGGCTTCAAGATTTATTTTCTTAGTTATTTTCTTCATATTTCTCGTTTTTTCGGGAAAATAAATTGTATTGGGATTTGTTAAGAGAAATGGAGTGATTATTATTATTATTATTATTATTATTATTAGAAGTAGGGAAAACAAGAAGAAATAGTGGTATTGATATTCTGTTATTGTTAGTACAGATTGTAATCATTATTCCTAGTCGTGTTATTATTATTATGGTGAGATAAATATATGATTAGGAAAGAGCTTCAATGTGCCCCAGGAAATGCCCCGTTGGTCACGTACTTAGTTTTTACTTGCCCTCAGTAAGTGGACGATCGCTCGCCAAATAAGTAAATAAACGAAAAGATAAATACAGTAATTATAGAAACGGAAATACCGGTATACCTTACAAATGATGGTGATGATGATGATTATGCTGATGGTGATAATGACAACAATAATGATAATAATAACAATATCAATAAAATAATAATAACGGTAAAAATATAACAAATAATAATAATAATAATAATAATAATAATAATAATAATAATAATAATAATAATAATAATAATAAATTCGAAAATACTATTAAATCCTCACGGGCTTATATTGCATCGAGACACACACCAGCATACAATATACAGTATGCTATGTACTGTTGTATAAGCTTCACATAACACTGTAATTACTCCATAGGTCTGACTGTTGCCTATCGGTAAACTCTGCAGGATCTATAGTGTTATAATATTTCTATAGTATTGAAAATTATTAGTGTTGAAGACTATGCAAGGGTGGATGTATAGTGTGTATTGTGTTTATGATGTTTATAGTGTGTATATTTATTGTGTGTATAGTGTGTGTAGTTTGTATGGTGTGTATAATGTTATATATTGTGGGATCATGACACCATTAGATAATTAACTCTTCATTACACGCTGGACACATTATTCATTACTTACTTCCATTACTCTTGAGGAACTAAATTACTAGTTTACTCACAGCACCCCAAATAAAGTAAGGAGTTTACTAATCACCCGTATAGTACCAAGGAAATAAATCACCTCACTGTACCCTTAAAGGAAATATATACAGAATTTACTCTTTGTAAACCTAATAAAATAAACAGCTTACCTTTCTTACGTAAACTAATAAAGATTTTTTTTTTATTTATCACATACCAGGGAATTTATTTCTACAGATGTTCTTTATACATCAAATAAATTAAGCATTTTGTCTTGAAACTTTAAATTTATAAAAAAAAATAATTGTTTTTTTTTTCACCACCTAAGGAATGAACGTTTTTGTTGACTGTGTATGCGTGGAAAATAAACTTAACTGTTTACAAATTATACCCAATACACAGGAAGAATAAAGTGTTTGTTTAGATCTTATGAGAAAAAATATATCGATTGTCCTCAATATATTAAATGAATTTGAGAGTTTATAAATTATTTGACAAACGCCAGGGGAGAATAGGCTGTTTTTCCTTAGCGCATATAGAATAGATTGCTTTATTTAACCTCACTATGCCAAATAAAGTAAATATTTTAAGAATAATTTGCAAGACACAAGGGGTATAGATTTTAATTGGATTACTTTATTTATTTACAAGATGCCAAATAAAATACAAAAATTACGAATCACTTCCAAGCCGCGTCACATAAAGGGATAAATGACCTGATTTATTGTCAATATGCCAAATGAGGTCAACAATTCACCAATTATTCTCAATACACCGAGAGAATAAACTATTTGCTACCAACAAAAGCCTTCTTGATAGGACCAGAGGGGGGAGGGAAAAAATTAGACCCCCCCCCGGGTTCGAATCCTGCTCGACTCCTTCCTAAATCATGATCCTAATGAGAGGACTCCGGCTGGGCTTCGACACGACACAGTTTTTCTCGGCTTATTGAGTAGCCCGACAAGAAGTTTATTCCCTCGGTGGTATCGCCCTCGGCTTGCGATATATACAGTACACCCTTCGTCAGGAGAGTAAAACTTGATTTATTTTTTGGCGTTGTCGGGGTAGGGATGATGATGATGATGATGATGATGATGATGATGATGATGATAATAGGGGGGGGGGGGTACCAGGGATTCATGGTATTTGTCATTTTTTTTTTACCAATTAAAGAATATTTTAAAAATGGTTAAATATTTTAATGGTGATTTTTCTTCCTGGGATTGTCTCTCATGGGAGGGTTAAAGGGAACGCTTATCGTGATAGTTCTGGTGTGACTTAGATAACAACAGGGATAGGGGGGGGGGCTTTAGCTCACCCAAGGCTGTTTAAAGAATTGGACTAGAGTGAAACCTTTATTTAACGGACTATTTGGATAAGAAAGTCCGTTATATCGAGGGTCTGTTAGACGTGAAACCTCCATCTAACGGATTATATGGAGAGAGAAGTCCGTTATACCGAGGGTCCGTTAGACGTGAAACCTCCATCTAACGGATTTTATGGTGAGGTTCGTTATATGAAGGTTTCACTGTTTCAAAGTAGTTACAATAGTGTCTCAGTCATGTCCTGTGTTCCAAAAGCTAACCTCCTTCACCTTGTTATCGTCACCAGCACACAACTACCATGGTGAAGGTAGTTAGTGTGTTGTTAGAATTTTCTTGCTTGCGTCTTGTTTATGGAACTGTTAATATCTCCACTGTGGTTTCTGGTCCCAATAGTATGGAGGTTGACCTTGAGTTGAGGTTGAAGTGTAATGTACCTTAACTCTCTTGGTTGTTCTTATAAATTGGTAAATTACTATGTTATAATTGATTGATTGACTGATTGGTTGATTGATTGATTGATTGACTGATTGGTTGATTGATTGATTTATTTGTTTGTGTAAAATATCTGACGTCGCTACTGTACAGAGAAGAAAGAAAAACATATTGAGAATAACATTTAATATTTTTTTCCCTCTGTTGATATAAAAAAAAATCCTTTAAAGTACAAACAAAATATAATTAGTTAAATTTACAAAGAACTAAAGACATTAAAACTAAAAAAAAAAAAAAACATTTCATCTATAACTACACAGAACATAATCAACTAAACCACTTTTCACATACTGATAAGCGACGATAAAAAGAAAATATTAATATCAATGTAGCTTAATTAACAGTGAAATATTTGCCTTTGATACAAGTTACCTGGTCTGACAATGGCATTATTATTGTTGTTATTGTCCCAGTGTAAACAATAGACCTCAAGGCTACTGACAACAGATATTAACAACGTATTCTATATGTTGTCAATGGCTTAATAAAAGACCTTTGATATCGGTTGATGTTGGTAATCCCTTGTAATCCATATTGTTGCTGGTAATCCCCGTTGTTGCTGGTAATCCCCGTTGTTTCTAGTAATCCCCGTTGTTGCTGGTAATCCCCGTTGTTGCTGGTAATTCCCGTTGTTTCTAGTAATCCCCGTTGTTGCTGATAATCCCCGTTGTTGTTGGTAATTCCCGTTGTTTCTAGTAATCCCCGTTGTTGTTGGTAATTCCCGTTGTTTCTAGTAATCCCCGTTGTTGTTGGTAATCCCCGTTGTTGTTGGTAATCCCCGTTGTTGCTGGTAATCCCCGTTGTTTCTAGTAATCCCCGTTGTTGCTGATAATCCCCGTTGTTGTTGGTAATTCCCGTTGTTTCTAGTAATCCCCGTTGTTGTTGGTAATCCCCGTTGTTGCTGGTAATCCCCGTTCTCTCCGTCATTCCCCCTCATTACAACTGCTATTCAGGCACCAGTATATACTTGTGTGTGTGTGTGTGTGTGTGTGTGTGTGTGTGTGTGTGTGTTTCTGTCTTTGAATATACACTCGTATGGTAGTGGGAGGTAAGAAGGAATGATAGAACAGTGAACAAGAGAAATATTATAAGAAATAAGCATATACTGTATATTAATTATTGAAGAAAAAAATCTCCCTAGAAATTTATCCCCAATTTTTTGTGTATATATATTTCTAGTTATTATTCGCTTTAAGAAATATATCGCTATATATATTTTATTTATTAATCAAATTTGCGTAATTAACCAGAATATAAAATAAACCAACTCCCATTTATATATTTTTTTCACTTATCTTCATCATACTTGATTAAAAGAAAGGTTATATATACTCATCTATATGTAGTATATATGTATTATAGCTCCTTTACATGGCCCTCAAGGCACACGAGACCATGGACATTGCCTCCTCTTGATAAATAACAAATGTCTCTCTTCCTCCTTCTTACAACAATAAATAATTTTGTGTGATATTTACCTGAGTGACGTTCCATTTATTTACGTCTTGTTGATTGTGTTGACAAGTCTCAGGTGTAAGAGATGGATGACTCAACCTTCTGTCGTTTGGGTGGATGTTGGAGGATTCTTTCCTTGAGGTGTGGGTGGATGTTGGATGATTCCTTTATTGAGGTGTGGGTGGATGATTCCTTCCTTGTGGTGTGGGTGAGGATAGTTACACTCTCTCCTCCAGGTATTGTCCTAGCATGATACCCTCCCCCAGGTATAGATGGATGGGTTCCTTCAACCTCTGGTGACCCAATAAACACGCTCCTGATGTGCCCAGGTTTTCACCCTTTGATCTCACTCTCACCCACCAGACCTGTATTGTCTAGCCTTGATAATATCCAATAAAGAGAATACCCTGTTAGGCAACCTCCCCCATATATATATATATATATATATATATATATATATATATATATATATATATATATATATATATATATATATATATATATATATATATATATATTAGTCCTCTTTCTGGGGCAATATTGTAACTGGCTAATGTGTACATGAGAAAAAAATATTTGATCGTATGGAAGTAATTGATCTTTATAATTAATAGATACGTAGTAGGATCAAAACTTAGCGTTCACTTTCATAATTTATGGGACTAGATAAGACAATACTTTATATGTAATTTATAATAACCCAATTTACACATGTATTTATTAATTTATAATAGTAATAATAATAATAATAATAATAATAATAATAATAATAATAATAATAATAAATACCCGAGTGTAAATTGGGTTATATTTGGGACGGAGGGGGCCAGAGATCACCTGGTTCGTTAAAGACCGGTTACCTTTATAGCAAGAGGAGAGAGTCCGGTGTTGGCAGGTGAGACGGACAGGCCTTACCAGGCAGCTCTCGTATGGCTTCTTATAATTAGTTGTACAAAGTAAACGTGCAAGTCTAATTGTGTACACACCTGGTGAAAGTGACCCCAAGGTGAGGATTATATTCACCTGAGACACACTTACACACCTGTATGTACATATGTATAAGGAGGAGTATATTATGTTTTAAAAATTTGATTCTTGGAGTCACTCGGCTTTTTCATGAATATTTTTCCCTTATTTAAAAAATAAAAATAAGTAAGTAAATAAATAAATAAATGAATAATTAAATAAGTAAATAATTAATAAACCCAGGATAAAAGGCATTACCTTGAATTTCAAAAGTTCATCGCAAACTCTAACGGTTCCTATTTAAACCTATTAACAAAAACCTATATGTTTAAAATAAATATACAAATTTCAAAAGCCGTGTGTGATTTTTTCTAATTACTTTAAAATGCCATTGAAGTAAATTAAAAGTTATACATAATATCAGCTTAGTGGCACTGAATTCAATAACTGTAAGCGGTGGCAATATATTTATCAGGTAATAACAGGTTAACGAGAAGTAAGTGGGGAGGACATGAGCGAGAAACACAGGTAATAAGAGAAAAATAAGAATATTGTATAGAGGAAGAAATAGTGGTTTGTGTACGTGTTGTTTGTGTACGTGTTGTTTGTGTACGTGTTGTTTGTGTACGTGTTGTGTGTGTGTGTACGTGTGTTAATATAACAGTTAATCTCATTTACTGTCTTAAGTCTGTGCTTTTAAAATATCTTGATAAATTATGGACGAAAAGAGAAATTAGATGAATATAGTGGCGGAGAGGTTACCGCTCTCTATTGACAGTCCATTGATCCCAGGTTCGAATAATTTTTGGGGAGTTTGTGTCTGGTTGATAGCCGGAGTGAAGGAGTACCGCAGGGGGAGGGGAGATATACTAGGCTCACTATAAGGTGTTGTGTCAGGGCTCACTGTTGTATCCACTTAGTGTTGTCTATCAAAATGTGGAAAAGAGTAAACAATAAACGAAGAGAAGAGTTCGTCTATTACAACACAGATCAATTGGAATATTTCAAGGGCTTTTATGCTTGTGTTATAATACGTGTGTGTGTGTGTGTGTGTGTTGTGTTGTGTGTGTGTGTGTGTCCGCTCCCTGATATCTATATTTACCGAGGCGTAGTCAAACACTAGCGTTCAGGGTACATTCAGTTCATTCACCTGTAAATAGACACCAAAATTTACAAATGTGGGAATGGCGGCGGTAGAGTTCATTGCCAGCTACAGTTCCCACGTATGTACCGATGGCTTTTTATTCAGTACGCTGTATCCGTATTGCCCCTAACATACTCTCATGCCTTTGGGACCCACTTCAAGTCAAACTGTTAGCTTAAAAAAAAAAAAAAATCACACACACACACAATAACGCTGATATATTGTCATGATTTAACTTACGTTCTTATAATCATGGTCTTAGAAAATCATGTTTAATGGAAACAATTTTGAGGCTGTGTTTACGTTCAATAACTTAATTTTAAACCAACGAGTGTGTAATAATGAGGTATCTGGGTTATTCGTCCTGGGAGCTTTAAATATGTGTGATTAGGTGGCTGTTTCTGGTTGTTTGTCCACGGAATAAATTAAAAAGATATATTTGTCAATTTACACACACACACACACACACACAGACACAGACACACACACACACACACACACACACACACACACACACACACACGAGCCGTTTATAAAAAGACATATCCGCGATTATGTCTCCCCCAAACCACACATTTAAGATGCTGAACGACTGGAAATCCTTGTATACTGAAGCCAAATTTCGATCAGATAAGATACTTTTTACTTTCATGAATATTGCGTGGAAAAAATTGCTTAAGAGAGCCCAATCAAGGTTGTAGGATTGAGCGTTGTCATGCTGTGGTCTTAACTAAGTAGAGAGAGAGAAAAGAGAAAAAGATGTAGAGAGAGAGAGAGAGAGAGAGAGAGAGAGAGAGAGAGAGGTAATGCTGTTGTTATAATATTATTACTGCGCTTCAACAACTCAGATTTTTTTTAAGCGTGTAGCAAGGTTAGTAATTACACTATCACATCAACATCGAAAAATATTTAAAGACAGAGAGAGAGAGAGAACGAGAGAGAGAGAGAGAGAGAGAGAGAGAGAGAGAGAGGTGATGGTGACCCGAACATCAAAGACACTATCAATATTAAACCTCCTCATTGGTATTCATTATGTTGCTTACTTCTCAGTATCACATATCGCCGATAACTGCCGTCTCATAAAGGATGGTGTCCTTCAAGGTAATACGTTGGAGCCTAATATTTTTTTTTCCCCAATAGTGTTAAAGAAGATGGATTATCGGGTTAATTGATATTCATTATAGACCCTACACCTCGATATCGGTATCAGATATTGTTGATAATTTTGCCTTATCATATATTGGGAGCCTTGAGAGTGATATCTCTACCCTTGGCCTGTTCTGATGGAATTACGATAAGGAAACTGTCTTAGTAGTGGAGATCAGGTAATTTGGTATTCATCATAGTACTTACACCACGCTATCGGTATCAGGTATCAGTGATATCGGGACCAATTCACACAGGAGGATGTTTCAAGGTGATATCTTTTAAGTTTGACATCCCTCCCCCCTTCCCCCCCCCCAAATAAAAATAAAACAATAGACCCATTTTTAGCTTCATAGATCAGTACATTGGTATTCATTAAAGCGCTTCGGTCTGAGGTTCAAGTACCAATATTACCACTATCGTCACCCTATCATGGTAAAAAAAAACCTTCCTAATGGTAAACTTTCATTGTGGTATAGATGGGGGTCACTGATAGCCTTCCGACGTTCACTATACAAGGTACTGGTTTGTGTTTTTGTCTTGTACGATATGAAGTAGGTTGAGGGCAGTGTTGGGATGCTAATTATTGTTACGTTGATGTTTTGCTTTTAGATGCTTTTAAATGTCGTGGTGAAGTTGAGATCACTGCGTTTATTTTATTCTGATTAAGTTACAGAAACAGGACAAACATCACCTGGTGTTTACACAACCTAACCTAACCTAACCTAACGTAACGTAACCTAACCTAACCTTACGCAAACTTTGTCTAACTTAACGCTAACCTAACACTAACTTTACCTAACCTAACTTAATAAAACTTATATCACCTATTACTAACTTAACCTAATCTAACGCTACCCTATGTCTAATCTAACCTTCAATATCGAATATGAAATAAATCCATCGATATCGGCACCAGAAATCACCGATATCTTTTTATTACCTTGACTGCAACCTCCTGATGTGACTTCCTCAACAAGTAATTAAAATCGGAAACGACTTGAGTGGAGAGATCGGACCATTGATAGCTATTCATTATAATGTTTACATCTCGATATCGGTATCAGATGTCACCGATATATCTAATCCTGTCATACAAAAATAACTACCAAGGTGATTTCAGGAGCTAATTACTGAGGTTTTATCTGAAATAATGCAGCTAATTATAATACCAAGACTGACTGAATTAGTGATACCGATATTCATAGAAGCGTTTTTACTTCGTTATCTACACCAACATTACTGTATTCTCGACTTCCTAAAATAATACAGCTCAGATTGGATCAGTGACATCGGGTCTGTTTAGAACTTTTTTGCTTTTATATCGGCTCCAAACAAACCGATAATTTTACCATCTTAGAGAGTGAGAGAGAGAGAGTTATTGATATTTGGCTGACTGTTTCTGCTATGACATTACCACCAAAATTTTGACATTAATTATACCTAACCTAACCTCTCGAGCTATCTCACCTCAAATAACATTACATATAGTAGTAACCTCTGTACTATCTACTGTAAAACACGATTTATATTCACTCCAGCAATTATATATTAAAAAAAATAATAATTACCGATCAAGTCCCCACCCTTAGCCTTAGAGATCAAATCAGAAGGGAAAGTGTTGTCGTGCACCTTTGGTCATGCAAGGCTTCATGCAGGAGAAGAATTTAATTTTTTTCTACCCGCTCCCTTCTCCTCCACCGCCTGCCTAATATCACTACTTTCTGCCGCGTCGAAATCCCTGAAGCGTGTGGTGTCCATGGTTGGTCAGCCACCTTGATGATGGCCAGAGTATTTTATATGTAAATTCCGGTTTATAATCCAGGAGGTAATACTAATGACATGGGTCGTGTTTGAGCCTTAGTGAGAAAACCTATTATGAGAGGATGAAGTAAGCAGTTTAGTGACACTGATTATTTGCAAGGTGAAAGGGGGTGTGGTGGTGTGGGGCCGGGTGTTTGGTGTGTGGGGCCGGGTGTGGGGCCGGGTGTGGTGGTGTAGGGCCGGAGTGTGTGTGGGGTGTGTGGGGCTGGTGTGGTGTGTGGGGCCGGGTGTTTGGTGTGTGGGGCCAGGGTGTGGTGGTGTGGGGCCAGGTGTTTAGTGTGTGGGGCCAGGGTGTGGTGGTGTGGGGACAGTGTTTGGTGTGTGGGGCCGGGTGTGGTGGTGTGGGGCCGGGTGTTTGGTGTGTGGGATGTGGGGCCGGGTGGGTGTGTGGGGCAGTGTGTGGGGCCGGGTGTTGGTATGGGGACGAGTGTTGGTGTGGGGCCGGGTGGTGGGTGGGGCTGGTGTGGTGGGGTGGGGCCGGTTTGTTTGGTGTGTGGGGTGGGTGTGGTGGTGTGGGGCCAGGTGTTTGATGTGGGGCCAGGTGTGTTTGGTGTGGGGCCGGGTGTTTGGTGTGTGGGGCCAGGTGTGTGGTGGTGTGGGGCCTGTTTGGTGTGGGACGAGTGTTTGGTGTGGGGCTGGGTGTGGTGGTGTGGGGCCAGGTGTGGTGTGTGGGGACGAGTGTTTGGTGTGTGGGGCCAGGTGTGGTGGTGTGGGGCCGGGTGTTTGGTGTGGGGATGAGTGTTTGGTGTGTGGGGCCAGGTGTGTGGTGATGTGGGGCCAGGTGTGGTGGTGTGGGGCCAGGTGTTTGGTGTGTGGGGCCAGGTGTGGTGGTGGGGCCAGGTGTTTGATGTGTGGGGCCAGGTGTTTGATGTGTGTGGGGCCAGGGGTGTGTGGTGTGGGGCCAGGTGTTTGATGTGTGGGGCCGGGTGTTTGGTGTGTGGGGCCGGGTGTTTGGTGTGTGGGGCCGGGTGTTTGGTGTGTGGGGCCGGGTGTTTGGTGTGTGGGGCCTGGTGTTTGGTGTGTGGGCCGGGTGTGTGTGGGTGTGTTGGGATGGGTGTAAGTGTGGGTGTGTAACGATGATTGTGGGTGTTTTTTTTTCCGGACTGAATCAGACCATGGATAAAGGATAGTGACAAATTGCTACTGTCATGTTTACACGTAGGTGTTTGACATTTACATTATATATTGTACCATATATATTAGTATCTTGTTATTGGTGATTTTTTATTTCATTATATAAATTCGTATAAAACAACTTTTCCTATATTATTTATGGGATATTTACTTTCATCGTTATATTAATACATAAAATAACCATCTATCTTATACTGCATTTGTTCCATGTTTTTGTGATTGAATCTATAATCAATATAAACTCTCACTATAACTCTATATTCATTTATATTACCTCTCTGATATTATTAACTATATACTCACAAATATATAATACTGTTATCATATATACATTTCCCTCACAATACAAATATATGTATTCTTATGTGTATGTAAATCTATCCACTCTACACACACACTGACCTCACCATGCACGAGAGACTGCCACCACCCTACAGTATTCCCACCGTTAAATTGGGTTAATACTGAGCCATTACACGTGAATGGTAGCAATTAATATTTGATTCTGCAGCAATAATGGCAACAATGAGAGTCCATTACCTACCCCTTAATCAGCTTCAATGGGTGTATAGTACTGCTCTCCAACTCCCCTCCCGTATCTCTCTCCCTTCCTCATGCCCCCTCTTAACCCCCCTTCCGACTCCCCCTCTGTATTTTTCTCTCCCTTCCTCATCTTCCCTCTTCGCCCCTTTCTCCGTCCTTCTTTCTAACCCCTCCCCCCCCTCTTCCTCCTTTCCCCACCGACATACTTCTTTCCTTCACTCTCTCCCCTCTTCCTCCCTCCCCTCCTCCCCCTCCTGACCTCCCCCCTCCCCAGGAAATTAGGCGAGGGTTGAATGTAATGAATAATGCTGAGGAGTGAGGGATGTTATGATACGCTTAGTACCTTCTTTGTTCCTCTCTCTCTCTCTCTCTCTCTCTCTCTCTCTCTCTCTCTCTCTCTCTCCACCACCAGGTAAGGGGTACAGGTCGTGAACTCTTTAAATACCAGAAGTTACATATAAATTCTCTACATATATTATTAAAGTATTTACCATTTAGGTTTTTACTTCAATTCTGTTCAATATTAAATTTAAAGGTGATCTTAAATTTTGTTACTGGAAAATATTACCAACATAGATACGATATTATATAAGGACATATTACTTTTTGTACTAAAATGTTTACCAAATATGTCTATTACCTAAATATTATATTGTGGTTAGATTTTTTTAACTTTTGAGTATTACCTGAAAATTATTACCTATACTTAGCATATTGTTAAAGGAGGTGTTTTATTACGTCAACAAATATTACTAAATTACGTAAAGTTACATTAATAACATTTTGAATGGATATTACCTATTATAGAACAAAATATTATCTCAAATATACGGAATTTGAAAAACATTTATATATAATGAAAAAAAAAATATATAAAATACTTTTAGCATGTTTCCCACTGTTGTAATCTTGCTTATGATGGTTCACAAGGTTGATGAGAAACACTACATCATCTTGTTATATTGTTTCTCATCTAAACTAAACCTAAATCATTATTGTTTACATTGTTCTACTGTTGTTGTTATTCATAAAGTTCTCTCTCTATCTCCTATCATTTGTTTTCACACCTTTGCATCATTCCTTCCTTTAATAATCTTATCACGAATTATTCTACGCTCTCTTTATCCCTTGAAGTTTTCCTCGCGTGTTTCTACATTAAGTTTTTCTTCGTAAACATTATCTCAAATCCTTAACTTGGTCAGTATGTAAAGTTAATTTTTATTTTCGAGTAAAGGCTACGGTGTTTGCCTGCATTTAGTTAGTCAAAATTTCAACTTGTCTGACCTGACTGATACTATTTTTAGCACTTGATTTTTTTTTTTTAATATGGATTAACACGGGTGACAGTGAAGTCTTGGTCACTAGTTAAACCTGGAAAAGGAAATTGAATTATTATATCTGGGTATAAAATCAATATTGGGTCACCTGTAAATTATCCCCCTGCTTATATCACATGAAGATTAACCTAACCTAACCTAACCTAACCCCCTCAGGTAGCGTTAGAATGGTTAATCATCAGGTGAAATAAGCTAAGAGGTGATATAATCTTTGTTGAAGCCAAGATTATTCATGAGGAAATGTAATACTCAGTGGACACAGTTACCGGTTAGTGTGTTTTTGTTTTATTTAAGGAGTAACAATGTAAACTTGAATGCACTCTAGTGAAATGCCAACTCACTGTGGGCGGCGCCTTTTCCCTAGTTGTAATCTTGACCTTCATCTTTGACCCTGAAAACAAACCAGCTCCTAGCAGATCTCTTGGTGAATACATACATACATACATACATACATACATACACGGTCAGAAGAAATCCCTTCCTTCTTTCATGAATTACTTTACTTCCTTCCCTGCCCTTCCTCTCTGATGACCAACTAGCACCACACACCACCCTCCAACACCCCTCCCCCCACCAAGCGGCCCTCCCCCAAGTCAACCTCTCCACCCCACGTGACTTACCGTGCAGAAAGGACCCGGCCAGACACAGGGGTTAGATGGTGGTGTGTATGATTACTTTTGACCGCAACTGTAGTACATGCGAGAGAGAGAGAGAGAGAGAGATAACCCATAAAATATAACTAGTGAGTGAAAAAGCGAATTCAGGAAATATATTTGAGTGAAGTACAATCGTCCAGGGAACACATTTAGTGCAAATTAGTGACTGTGGCTCGCATAGTCTCTTAGGGGCTGGCCTCATCTAGAACTGTGATTCGATCCTTAATTCTCCTCCAACGACACGGGCGACCAAAACATCTTTTTATGGGACTCTTAAATATAGGCTGGGAGTCTAATGATGTCGGGGTTTAATGATAAAAAAAACTGTTTTATATTACCAGAAGGGATGGATAGAGAAGGTTACTTTAACATTTGGAATTGAGGAAGAAAAAATATTTGATGACGTAAATTTGAGATTATTGATATGTATTTTGTTAAAGGTTTCATGGTTGTAGGATTCAAAGGTTAATATTGTAAAGAAGAAAACCCCACACACGTAAAAGACTACAAGGACTATTATCTTACTAGAAGGAATGGATGTTAATATTCCGTTGCTTGAAGTGAAGAAAACAAATGTTGATGTTGCAAAATATAAATAATTGTATACAACTTGGAGGTACTGACACTTGCCATTCAACAGACATTGTGGAACCATGATGAAGGTTTAATAGAGGAAATAATACGATGTTTTTTTTGTTTTTGTTTTTGTTTAAATGTTGGGCTGGAGTGAGACACCTAATAAGTATAAGGACAAAAACCGGTGGTGGTTTTGCATAAAGACCTGAGGGTTTGAGAGAAGATAAAATGCTCTGTTTACATTATAGTTAGAGACGGAATGACAGATAGATTTAACTGTCATTATTTAGCGAAAATCTACTGACTAATAAAAAAAATCGTCGTTTATGCCTTGAATGTCTAGTCTCAGTACATAGGTTGTGACGACCTTGTTATTTGACTGATCTTGACCAAAAGCCGGAAGCCTCGAGGGATAAACCACAAAGAAATATGAGTTTGAGGTCAAATTGTTCTTAACGTTAGTAAGGAGGAGCAGGAAGACATTGAAGAAAAACTACATTGGAAGATAAATTCAACTAATTATTATATTTGATCTATTTTCATAATGTTTCGTAAGGTTACGATATGGTTGTTTGTTTACCTAAGTTAGTGTGATATCTGTTTTGAGGTGGCAGTCGTGTTTCAGTGTTATGATTTTAATACATAATTTCTTCAGTTTTATATAGATGGATGCCAATCATGGGTGAACCTGAGCCAAGTAATTAATATAGTACATTACAATTGATTTGCAACAATATACTTTCGAACAATCATTTCGGAGTCATTTCAGGCAATCTTGAGTGACTTTTTTTGTTCAAAACATTATACTCTGACTGTACCAAGAGTCTTGTGTCAGCTATCTTGATGAACTCTTTCCGGTTCGTGAATATTATCTAAGAGTGTGGACAACTTGTGTGTGTGTACAGCTAGTCACCTCTGACCTCTGAATGTACCAAAACTTGATACAGTACATGACCATAAGCTTCCATAGTGTAAGGTCACTCAAACCTCACTAAGTTACTCCCTCACCATGTGCTCTGTGAGACACTCGCTGTTGGTTCAGTAGTACCTTGATGGTGGGCTTCTGGCCTTGAATACTTCCTGAAAGCACTAAAGGCAAGCACACAGGTTAGTCTGCGGCTGTTAAGCTGTCCTCAGGCGGTCTATGAGTTTACTGCCCTCTCTTGACTAGTGGGGCCTTATTTAAACCATCCCACTGAGCCCTCAAAAGCTCGAAATTCCTATGAAATGTTAAAGCAGTGCTATGCTGGCATCTATAATTTATAGAACATAATAATTCCCAAAGTTCTAATTCATTGTGTTTTGGATCATCGGTTATTATAGACTGAGTCGCAACCGCAGTTTTTTTGCTTGCCTGTTTTTGAAGAAAACTATAGACATTGTCTCCACCTTGGTGTCCTGTTAAGTTTTTTTGTTCAGCTCGGTGGCTTTAAACAAACGAGCGTTTGTACCCTCGAGTGTTTCTCTTGTTACTTACTCCAGTGATTGCAAACTTCGGTAGATTTCTTCATTCTCATAGTAGCATGCACATAGTTAAAGGTGATTACTTTAACAATATGACAATAATCCTAACGTGACTTTACTATATGCCTCCAATAAACAAAAACAAACTAGAATGTTGAACTCCACACTAAAGACCCACTTGTCCCGACACAGAGGTCTCTGGTCTCACACATTCTGGCACAGTTGAATCCTTCATGGAGCTTTACTCACAATAACAAAAACTGTTGTTTTCTGCTTATTTGTCAATATTTTCTTAATTTTACGTAAAATTAATAGAGGGACGTTGGTCATGTGACTTTTTTAAGGCCACAACAAACTGCTATAAGATGTTTATTATCAGACAAGAGTGGAAGTCGTGTCCTGCTTATCACTAGTTGGAGCACGATCCTTCACCTGCCTCCTGTGGCCGCCTGCCTCCCTACCTCACCCTCATCGTCTTCCCATTTATCACTCTATCTTACCACGCTATTCGGATCACGTGAAAATTAAGCACCCTAGAATATATCGGCTTCAGATTAACTACGTAGAGGTGGGTGAGTTAAGTTAAGTTTGGTCAGGTTAAATTAGTTTAGCGTTAGGTTAAGTTAGGTTAGCGTTAGGTCAGACTCAGTTAGTGTTGGGGTGGTTAATCCTAAGGTTAATAAGCTGGGTTAGCTAATCTTTACGTGATCTCTTTTCTGTCCCTCTCTGCCTCTCCTCCCTGAGTTGTTTAGTGGTAGGTAATCTGTATTTACTACTACTACTACTACTACTACTACTACATACTACTACTACTACTACTACTACTACTACTACTACTACTACTACTTTTTTTTAACGTGGCCTCCAGCCTCCCCCAATAGCCACACCTTCGCCGCCATTTTAATTACCTTAATATTAAATATCCTAATACATAAGTAGCTATCCTAGCTGTGTTGAATTAGTTGAGCCGCAGGTCTATGCGGCATTCAGTGATTGTAGCCTCATAGTCAATATATACTACTACTACTACTACTTTGCTGTCACTCGGAATCGAGTATGACGATCATCCAGCTATGATACAATGATATGAGTTATTAAGGATGTCACCTAGGTTGGTAAGTTCTGAGGGGGCTAAGGAGGCCGATACGGGACCGGCAGGGTCGATCATAGATGTTGCACATGTGGGGGGGGGGCTACATTTAGTGCGGGGCCCCCCACATGTGCAACATACATACATACATACATATATACATAATGGTTGCCCCTCGTGTAACGAGGATGGCCGGCCCAAGGGCCACCTAGGCGTGAATTTTGCCTAAGGTGTAGAAGCTGTCGCCAACACAACAACCACATCCTAAATTAACGAGTTGCCTGACCCAGTGTCAAGGAATAGTCCGAGAAGACCGGACAACTCGCCAACTGCACTGGCATACATACATACATACATACATACATACATACATACATCAGACAGACTTAATATATTCTAATGTTCACTCACCTCCCCCAGACTCATCACATGGCTTCCACTCCCCCAGACTCATCACATGGCCTTCACTCCCCCAGACTCATCACATGGCCTTCACTCCCCCAGACTCATCACACTGGCCTTCACTCCCCCAGACTCATCACATGGCCTTCACTCCCCAGACTCAACTCCCCAGACTCATCACATGGCCTTCACTCCCCCAGACTCATCACATGGCCTTCACTCCCCCAGACTCATCACATGGCCTTCACTCCCCCAGACTCATCACATGGCCTCCACTCCCCCAAACAAGAGTTCATAAATAAATCATTAGTAATCTTTCTTCAATTGTTATCCATTCTTTTTACTCTTGTCTTTAAGTACAAGCAAATTGACAAGCTTATCCCTTTTAATATTTGATTTAATTTCTTAATATCGTCGTAAGATTTGTTTATTTGTTTATGATATAATGTTTGTAGTTAAGTTGCCATCGGGGTATTTTTCTCTCAGTTGTCATATGGCAAAAGATGTATATTATCTTTAATGTGTTAGATGGCAATAATTTACTGGTGCGGTAGTCATATGGCGAATGTGTTTTTTTTTTCTCCTGTGTTAAATTTGTCATATGGTATTAGGTTAAGTATCAGTCATATACAACTTGTCTTAATTTATGGCAACTTTTACCATGCATAGTTCTCAGGGTAATATATGATAATTGTCCTAGCCGTTGTTAAGAGTGAAGGTTTCTCAAGCTGGTTAATTGACTATTTCCTAAGTATGTTGATTGTATACTTTCCAATCTGTTAGGGTGGAATCTTTTTCAAATCTGGTGTATTGAAAATTTCCCAAGTTGTGTGGTTTAAAATTTCCTAAACAGAGAGATATCACGTTTTCTATATTGCAGGATTTTAAATTTTCCACGGTGCTGGAGTGAAATTTTCTCAAGCAGCTAAACTGAAATTTCCTAAGCTGGCTGAGTGAATATTTCGTAAACAAACCCACTACACATCGCTTAAGCTATTGCATCACAGAGCTTTATTTTTTCTAAGCACACAGACCTTCAGCTGTAAGAGGGATTAGCTCTTTTTCAGCTGTCAGTTAGCTTTTGGCTTTCTCCCAGCTGTCTGGCCGTGGCGACCACACCTACACTCCATCAGGCAAGGTAGGAAGGTGAAGGGGAACACACAGGTACACGACGCCAAGGCAGCAGAGTCCCGCCTCTGCTTGCAGCCATCGTCAGTACAAGATTAGATCAATAATTTGGCGATTAGGTGTTGAGTGATGGTGGGGATTAGTTTGGTGTACCTGAGGGAGGGTGGGTGGGTGGGTGGGTGGGGGAGGGATTGGTGTGTGTGTGTGTGTGTGGGTGGGTGGGGGGAGGGATTGGTGTGTGTGTGTGTGTGTGTGTGAACATGGCACTGAGGAATGATACCGGATTGTTTGGTTGTATGTGAGTACAATCTATTACTAGATGCAAGCAGGAGCACAGGAGCGCATGCTGGCGCACACACACACACACACACACACACACACACACACACACACACACACACTGATGAATGGGTCCTAAACATGCAGTTAGGACCATCTCAGCTGAAAAATGGACTCATCACTTTAAATGTTTATTAGATCAGTGGATAGGCTTTTCTAGAGCATCTCACTTGTAGGTAAATGAGAAGGTATTCATTCTACCTCAACAGTTAACAATTACCTCGCAGCGGGGGACAGAATAACACAAGAGATTTATCACAGTCCTCCCTGAGTCTTCATTCGTTTTCTTTTAATTTCATTTTATAATATATAGAAGTCGACAATAACTCCTTGGTTGTTCACAAATTTTCTTAAGGGTTTAGTTCATAAGTTAGACTGGAGAGTTTGGTCTTCCCTCGGGTTAAAACTGATGTCCGGAGCTAGTGGTATTAGCTGACCACTGACGCTTAACCCCCCAAAAAAAAATCAGGACACTCAGGAAAGACATTAATAATATATCATAGCTCGAAAAAAAAATATAATGTATGTATTGTTGACGTGAAAGTGACGTGTCGGAGTAAAAGTCTTAGGTGTGTTAGTTTGTTTGATATATGACAGGAGAATGGCACACTTATCACAAGGAGTAAAGGGAGAAGAAAGGGAGCTAAGTGGCAAGGGAGGAGAAAGGTGGTAGGTGGCTAGGAGGAGAAAGGGAGATAAGTGGCAAGGGAGGAGAAAGGGAGCTCAATGGATGGGTATAGCTAATTACTATCACCCCTTTATTGACCACACCTACCACCACTACCACCCCCTACCACACCTACCGCCACCCTCCTACCACACCTACCGCCACCCCCCTACTACTCACAATGCACTGATCACAACCACCAACATTTACCACCTCCGCACCACTACTACCACACCCAGTACTACCATTACTGCAACCCTTCTACCACAGACCACACCCACCACCACAGCTTGGCTATCATCACCACTACTACCATCACCCATACTCGCACTACCATCCCCTACCACTCACAATGACTGGTACCTCCGCCAATGTTATCACGTGGCGTACTATTGTCTTTATCATGACACTTACCACCACATCCTCCTCCTCCTCCTCCTCTTCCTCTTCCTCCTGCCCCCCCCCCTCCTCCTCCTCCTCCTACATGGACCTAGAAAAAAAATCTTCCCTCCTGTCGGCCAAATTATATTACTGACAACATAAACATTTTAAAAGAAACTTTAGAATATATCCAGATATATGAGAGAAAATATTCTTTCTGATTTTTTGTACCTGAGTTAGGTCAAAGGTCACGAGAATTTGCATCGAAAATTTCTCAATAATTAATGTTTAACTTTTATGAGGCGGTGGGGAAAGCGAGAGATTTTCCTTTGAAATATTATAAAGAATTAAATAATATGAAGACATTTTTATGGTTTGGCCGTGGTGCTTAAGAGACCACCAAGGTTAGGGGTGTGTGGAGGGTGTGGTGTGTGTGGAGGTGTGTGTGTGGAGGTGTGTGGTGTGTGTGTGGTGTGTGGGAGGGGGTGTGTGTGTGTGTGGAGAGGTGTGGAGTGGGGGTGTGGTGTGTGGAGGGTGTGTGTGTGGAGGGTGTGGAGGGTGTGTGGAGGTGTGGTGTGTGGATGTGGAGGGTGTGTGTGTGTGTGTGGTGTGGAAGGTGTGTATTGTGAAGGGTGTGTGGAAAGGGTGTGGCAGTGTGGAGGGCTGTGTATTATACTTCCATGAATTAATATATTTATGCACAGTTAGAAACAAACACACACAAACAGTCTTTTTCACACACATAACCCGCACATGTCTCAAACATACACACACTACACATCACAAACACACCTCCCCCAAACATACACCTCCACCATCATCCACCCCCAACATCCACCTCCCCCAACATCCACTTCCACCCAACATCCACAACATCCCCCAACATCCACAACATCCACCCCCAACATCCACCTCCCCAACATCCACTTCACCCAACATCCACCCCCAACATCCACTTCCCCAACATCCACCTCCCCCAACATCCACTTCACCCAACATCCACCTCCCCAACATCCACTTCACCCAACATCCACCTCCCCCAACATCCACTTCCCCAACATCCACCTCCCCCAACATCCACTTCCCCCAACATCCACCTCCCCCAACATCCACTTCACCCAACATAAACATTTACATCTACTAAGACTCATTAACCTGTCAAATAAACACACACACACACACACACACACACACCGAAACATTCACTCCATATATAAAAACCTCTGCTCTCATTTACAAAAAAACATTCAACCGACATTCGAACATTCACCTGGTGTACGTCAACTTACATTCCCATACATTCTTTCCTCCTTCCATTCAAACGATACCGACGCATTCTTATGACCATAGACATTCACCTGACACACCAAAACATACACCCGATGCATAAAAACATTAACCGTCAATTTCCCTCCATGCAACCTATACACACACACAACAGGAAGCGACAGGTCCTCAGCAGCTCTCAAGTCTCCACCTCCCCAGTCAATCATGGAGTGGACGTGGGAGAAACATGTCTTATTTACCATGATAGACGTGATGGGCGTGGGCGGATTATGGTAGACAGGGAAACGTGATGGGTGTGGGGTGGGCGTGGTAGGCGTGGAAACGTGATGGGCGTAGTGTACATGGGAAGGTGGTCGATATCATCAAGGCTATCTTGGTGGAGTCACATACAGTGGTCTTCTCTTGCTATCAGACCAGTCACATTTATTGAGGGTAAACAAAAGGGAGATACCGTGAGGTGTGGAGAGGGCGAGTCTACCTGAGATATACGTAATTATATTGTTAATCCTTTCCCGGTAATCTTGACCATGAAGCTCTTTCCAGGGGGTCAAGACCATGTGATACCTCTCATGCGGTGATGGTTAATGACGCCAGATCTTTCCAGACAGCCTTGAGTAGGAGAGACTTTCCAGGAGGTCTTATTAAGGTGATGAGTTTTTTCAGATGGTCTTTATTATGACGTGAATTCTCACAGTATGGAGAGGCTTCCCGGGAGGTCTTAGTGAGTCTTTCCAAAAGGTCTTTGTTATGATGTTAGTTCTTTCCAGGCAGCTTTGAGCATGACAGACTTTCCAGGGGGTCTTATTAGGTTAGCGAGTCTTTACAGAGGGTCTTAGTTATGACGTCAATTATTTTTTTAGTAGTCTTAAGCACGAAAGACTTTGCATGAGGTCTTAAAGTCAAATTAAGTGTTTGCAGGTGCTCACTCTCATGGCGTTAATTCTTTCCAGGTAATCTTGACCCCCAGAGTCTGTCCAGGTGATCGTATTATATATTATTTTTATATTTACTAAGGTAATTTTGACCACGAGAATCTTAACGGGTGTTCTTAATTATGATGTCTAACGTTTTCATCGAGTTCTTTTCCTAATAGCAAAGTGTTCATTGTTAATTTCTTTAAATATTGACTAACCTAACCTAACCTAAACGCCTTTCCAGATGGTTAAGTTACAGATATAATCCCTCCCAGGTGGTTACAGTTAAAAAGTAATCCCTCCCAGGTGGTTACAGTTAAAAAGTAATCCCTCACCAGGTGGCCGTACGTGGTAGGTCTTTTATTAGGTAAGTTTAGGAATGAAAGAAAAACATATTATCAAGGATATTTTGGACATGTTCTATATTATAATGGACATTGTGGGCCTTAGCTGTATGGTATGTATTTTCTGGACTTATGCTACATTATTCCAGCCCTTTTTTTATTTTTTGTCAGCAATCTCGTTCAACTTGTTTTAATCATGACACTGTCTTCCCCCAAGCGGTAATAATTATAGTGTTTAGCAGTTCAGGGTTATTTGTCTGTTTTTATAATGGTTTTAAATGTTTATTATATTTTATTGAGTTTATCACCCCTTAAGTTTATGTAATTATTATAGTGTCTAGGAATTCAAGGTAATTTTTATTTTCGTTATTATTAAGTTTTAGTAATGTAATTATCTTTTGTTATGTTTATCTGCACTCAAGGTAATGTTGTCTGTGTTTTCAAGCATTCTCTTTGATCATAATTATATACTTAAGTCTTTCCAGGAATTCTTTATGATATTTTAACAAAACCAAAAAAATTTCACTTTTACCTTGATCCTCGGACCTTGCAGACTGCTTGTATGATAATGTTTAGCCTTGACACAACTGCTTATAAGTCTGAGGATTAGATCTGCGGACCATGAAGATTATGTGCTTCTCACGTCTCATAAAGAATAATAAAACCGATTTAGAAATAAAATATAAAAACCTTTTATTCTCTTGGTTAAGGAAATAAAGATGTGTTATTGTCGTGGAAAAATGGAATAACAACAGTTCTTAATTAATGGAATATGTAGCTCGATTTTTTTTGACAAATTTAATACATATATTGTTTGGTATATATATATTTTTATTACAATATATAATTTCGTATAGTCTTATGAGACGTATATAATCAGTCAGTCGCCAGTTCTATATATATCTTGCTATAATTGTTGTTAAAGGATTCATATACTGTTCATCTACACCGACAGTGATTCATTATGTGGATTAAACAGATTAACACACGTGATAATCTTACACACGAGTTCGTACGTGTGTATCTTAGAATCACATGACCTGGTCTGTGTACCCGTGTAGTATTAGGTCAGAAGGAGAGCTATACCCGTCACCACTCCGTTGTAGAGATAGTTTAGGAGAGCTAGAAAGGGAAGAGAGTGTAGGGGAAAGAGGAAGAAAGTTAATGAAAGGTGTGAAAAGGTTGCAAGAAAGAAATGGAGAATGTAGGCTAAATGAAATGTATAGTTGACTATTTTATGCATGAGATCCCTTCACAGAAAGTAGAATGGTGATGTGGCAATAAGATCATAAGTAGAGGGAATGAGATAAAATATAAATGCAGAGAGAGAGAGAGAGAGAGAGTGAAGGAGAGTGGGAGGGCGTGTCGACACTGGCGGCGGCCACCAGGAACCACACACCATGAACCGGTACTGGAGCTAGCCAGCCCATCAAGCAGGTCTTCGGGTCGTCCAGTGGGTGACCCCTTGTCGTGTAGCCGAGCGTCGGTATCCTTGCTGTATATTACGGCTGTCACACGGCTAAGCTCCTGGCAATGGTCAACTGGGGAGCTGCCAGCCGCGTATCTCAGGCTTACCTCCTGCTATTTACACCGACCTCACTATGGGCTTACTAGAAGAAGATGGTTTATGTGTTGCTGGACGACTATGGTTCAGGTCATCGTGTTATGTGTGTTAGCTCAAAGTGTTAAGGACTATTGTATATTTTACATACGTGTTGCAAGCAGGAGATAACTTTCTAGTTTTGTGCTTTTATCACTTGATCTGCCCCGTTTATTTTTTTTTTTGGTTGGGGATGGCGTTGATGTTGGTGCCGTTGTTGGTGTTGGTGATGGGACTGGTGTTGGTGATGGTTTTGGTGTTAGTATTGGTGTTGGTGTTAATGCTGTAGATTGATGCAGGTTTTGTTGGTGTTTGTGCATGGGGGGTTGGTATGTACAAGGTTATGGTGCTGAAACTGGCAGTGATGCTGGTAATGATGTTGGTAGTGGTGTTGGTGATGAAGCAGGTAGTGGTGTTGGTGATGAAGCAGGTAGTGGTGTTGGTGATGAAGCAGGTAGTGGTGTTGGTGATGAAGCAGGTAGTGGTGTTGGTGATGAAGCAGGTAGTGGTGTTAGTGATGATGCTGATAGTGGTGTTAATATTGATAGTGGTGGTGGTATTCTTGTAGGTGTCTTGCGCTACTGTGTTTGTTCTCCTTCTCACTTCCCCTATTACTGTTAAGAACTACCCCTGGTTGTTGTACTACTACTTGTCGCTGTTTTGCTGTTATTACCAGTGACTGTCATGTCGCTGTTGGTAAGAGGGGGTAGTGGCGGTGTAGATAGTTGTGCCACCGCTCCCGACACAACAGCAGGTGCAGCAGCAAGAGGAGGAGGAGGAGGTGGTTGAGGTACGAGAATGTGTACCCAACTCCCCCCCTTTAGGACCTCACTGCACGAGCCCCTGATAATCCCATGACTTACCGCGCCCTATCTGATTTAAAACACTAATCATTCCATTTTCATAAGTTATTCCACGGACAATGTTATCAGCCGAGCGACTATATCAGATTTGAGTTGGGGAAGAGCATTTGCGTCTCTCTGGGCGATTCTTGTAATGGTGGTACAAGGCTCCGGAGGCTAATTGAGTAATCAGGAAATCTGGCGTGAGGCTCAACAACCCCTTCGAGAATTCTACCTGTCTTCTCATATTGATGTTTACGTCCTGTACCCAGTAGGATTTTATAGCCTTTAATTGCATTTTATTATTATAGAAATCTGTATGATGTGAATATGAATTACCACCAAATTCTCAGACATGTGTATAGAAGGGCGTTAACCGGTACCCTTGACCTGCCGGTGAGTCTTTTAATCACTTGTAGATATTATTCAGTCCAGCGTAGATCAGATAAGGAGACTCGTTCTTGATTGTTCGATAAAACTGTTGGTTGCCATAGTTTCCGCTTGACCATTTACCGCCCAAGGTTTGATTAGAATTTTGACCAGTGTCTCTATTCCTGACTTGGTCCTATCCCTTGTGTAGAAGTGTGTACCGTGGCCTTCAAGTAATGTTGACTGTGACATGTGTACGTAAACCACACACACACGAGTAGGTACAGTAGTGTGTGTGTGTGTGTGTGTGTGTGTGTGTGTGTAGTGTGTGTGTGTGTGTGTGTGTGTGTGTGTGTGTGTCAAATTCACTGTATGCTCGGTATTCGTGTATGCTTGGTATGTACGTGTATGCTTGGTATTTTTTGTGGTGTATGTTTGGTATTTATGTGTGTATATATACATAGTATTTATGTGTGTATATGCATGGTTTTTGTGTATACTGTATATGCTAGGTATGTATGTGTATGTATGCTTGGTGTTGCCGTGTGAATGCTTGGTATCTCTGTATGAATGCTAGGTATTTCCGTGTGTGTATGCTTGGTATTTCCGTGTGTGTATGTTTGGTATTTCTGCATGAATGCTAGGTATTTCCGTGTGTGTATGCTTGGCATTTCTGTGTGGGTATGCTTGTTGCTAATGCTGATAAGACAGTAATTTTGGTATCGTTAAGAAAACACGACTCTCCAGCTCAGCCAGTTAGAATATAGTGTGAAAGAAGGTGTTGGAGACTGTACTTGAAATACCTGTTGGGATAAACACATGAGTCAGTTTGGCCACCACTGTATTAAGACGCTAAGTACTGATTTGTTTACAATGTATCCAATAACATTAACTATTGACAAGTACCTGCTATAGTGATTGGTCAGATTTTAGTCTCTAGTGCACGTGTACTGACTTTACTCACGTTAATTAGGCCTACAGTGGTCATGGGGAGACCTATATATCCCGATCTTCGTATACAGTTGTGGTGACATTAATCGATGCTGGATCAGGTGGGACAGATGCCCTAATACGTTTCTGACTAGACGCGACATCTAGATCAACCGCAATACCTGTGCAGTTCTCTCCTGGTGGTCGCCGCGTATGGGGGGACTCAGACCACCTGTGATGTCAACAAGTATATATATAGATGGTCAGCGTTGGTTGGTGAGAGAGAGAGAGAGAGAGAGAGAGAGAGAGAGAGAGAGAGAGAGAGCCCTCAGGTACTCTCATCGTGAAGTGGTTGGGTTATAGTACTAGTGTGTGATATAATTAAGAGTCTATCCTTTTAACAACGACAGCTGGAGATAATTAGAGGTCAGCTTGTAGCGTCTAGTGCCAGTTATAATTATACCTCCGTCCTTAAGCGTCAACCACAGCTAGCAGTTAGAGGCCACTCCTTCAAGACACCTACCAGGCGGCCGTGAGAGCCCCCCCACCCCTATCCACCACCGTCTGTGAATGATGGTAGAAACTGAGTATATCCCGACAACATTAACAGATGTAGCGGCAGGGACGACTATTATTATATTCTGATTATTGAAATGAACCTGTTGATGTTAACTGATGATAATGAGTGAAGGAAAACATCTCCGGTGGAATTCTGTTGATTAGTATCGATCAGTTTGCCACCTGGTGACACTCACTCTATCAGGTTTATCAGTTGTGAGTTTAATGTTGATTACTGCCGCCGCCCCTCCCGCACTAGATGTAGACCCCCACATGGGCAACTTCTGTGATCGACTCTGCCGGTCCCGTATCGGCCTCTTTAGTCACCTCAGAACTCACTAACTTAGGTAACATCCTTGATACATATCATTGTCTCCATAGCTGGATAATCGTCATACTCGATTCCTAGTGACCGCAAAGTACAGTAAGTAGTAAGTACGCCATCTTGGATTCAGATAAAGATATTAATGAAAAAAATTAAGGAATTATTGACTAGTTTTATCGATAAGACTTATCTCATGCTAACCTAACCTAACTTAACAACGCTAACACAAGGTCTATCAGGTTTATAAGCATTAGGAGTTGACTGTCGATTAGAGTCGACTTCAACATTAACGGAGAATAGTAAATAATTATAAACAGAGGGATATATCTCACCTGCTAGCGTATTGTTGGCAGTAGTTAAAAGGTCCTCCCCTTAAACCCTTAATGTTGATGGATGTTTATAGGGACTAAAAGGTCCTTCCCCTAATCCATTAATATTGATAGTAAATAAATCACAACATATCGTCTCGAAAATTGATACAATATAACTTCACTCCGCTCCCTGCCGTCACAGAGGCTTCCGGCATCATCTTTAATACAAGGTTTCAGAGCTTCATCTTTAACACGGGTTCCTAGTTTCATTTTAACACCGGGGTTCAGTTCATAGTTTCATTTTAACACAGGAACACAGCTTCATATTAACACAGTGGCTCTTAGTTTCATCAAAACACAGGGGTTCAGATCTCCGGCAGGTGGGAGCTCAGTGGTATACCCGGTCCATCGTCTCAGTTGGCCCGGTCCACGCCAAAAGCAGCAGCTGGCCACCTCGCAGACCAACAGTAAAAAGTGGTACCCAGCCTCACGCGGCTCTAACTATAGTCGACCCCGGTTAACCTCACCACGCCCTTCACCCACGCCTACACGCCTGGCCTACACGCCTTGGATCACATCTGGCCTACGCACTTGGCCAACACGCCTTGGACCACATATCTGACCTACACGCCTGACCTACATGCCTACCCTATGCATCCAGAGTTACCTGTACCTCTTGGTGATTATCATGATTCCAAAGGTGCTTACTGCCAGCTTAGTGTTAGCCACCAAACGGACATCTAAACAAACGCTCGGACAAATCTAAACTACACGTACGCCCATTATCCTCGCCTCTACCCCTTCAGCCACTTTTCACGCTTATCCTTCACCCTTTTTCCCCTTCACCCCCATATCGAGGAGAACTGGATGGATGCGTTGAGTGTGTGTGTGTGTGTGTGTGTGTGTGTGTGTGTGTGCGTGCGTGTGTTTGCATGACCGTGTAAGAGCATCTGAGAGTTATCGTTGGCGTTGATGTGGGCGTGGACATGACACCGGGCGTAGACGTTAGCGTGGGCGTTGTCGTAAACATAAAGAGTGGAGAACTATATTGCTCCCTCGAGAACAACTGTATTGTAAAGAACAAATTAGGATAGAGTTATAAGTGGTAAGAAAAGGCAATTAGTCGTTTGTATTATTAGTAGTAGTAAGAACATTGTAGGAATATTAGTAGTGATAATAATTGTAGTCGTAGTAGTCTAAAGAAAATAATAGTAGTAGTAGTAGTAGGTGTGGCTATAATGGGAGGTTGGAAGCCACGTTATAAAAAGTAGTAGTAGTAGTGGTGGTAAGAATGCAATTGGAAAAAACCAGCATGGCCTGTCATAATTTCTGTAGCAGTACTGTGGTAACCCCCCCCTCCCTCCCTCCACTACCAACACTACCATCACCCACCACAATTACTACTAATAATGCTACTACCATAACCATTATTTTAACAGAGACTACATCCCCACAATTACTAATTCCACCAATTTCAGTAGGAGATGAACGAAAGTGAATGTGATTAACTCTATATAAATGTGAAAATTACCTCCGCGTCTGATTGTAAAGGAGAGAACTTCACCGCTGTAAACCGTGGCGGAAGGTGTTTATTTAACCTCATGAGACCCAGGGTGAGGCAGGACCGTTTGTGGGCGAGAGTCGTTCTAATCCACGTTCACCTGGCCTATGAATGCAATAGTTGTGTTTTGTGATAGAGCGAACAATTGGATATCCTCAGCATTCTTAACCAACAGGCGTGAGAATTACATTGTTAAAGATTAAGTATCACAAGTGGTTAGATCAAGTTGCTATTCCTATTTTTTTGGTCTGGGACTTAGTGGTAAATAGAGAAATATGATGACTCTTTAGCCTAGTTTTAGATCACATTTTTTTTTTTTTAGATCTATTTCGTCTATGGTCGAGGCTTATCTCACGCAATGGTCAATACCCAGGCTGTGTCACATATACGTCGAACTGTTACTTGTCTCAACAGCGCCATCTTACGGTGTGATCAAACAATCTTACTTTATTAAACCATCCTACTTCTTATTTATCTAAGTGAACTGTCTAATTCTTTCTTCAAGATATTGTACTCAAGAGGTTAAGGCATCGTATTCAAGGGGTTAAGATATTGTACTCAAGAGGCTAAGACATCGTACTCAAGGGGTTAAATGTCAAAATTACGTTCTAAATATAAAAGGACTATTATGTTCTGTTGTAGGATTAGTTATGCTTAGTCATGACTTTATTTTCTGGTATTTATTTATTTTTTATTCTGCTTTACAGCCTTCCCGGGTAGTGAGGATGTGACAGCACAGGTACGCCGCCCAGTCACCTGTCCAACCTGAGTTCACAAGGTATGTATGTACTCTGGTGCGTTCATATCTCCTAATACACAGCCCCTCCCACCATAATGTGTACCCACTACGTCTCCTACAGTACACCACCTCTCGCTATCAATTGTACCCACCACTTACCACCACGTCCCTATGGCATCTCCCGCTATCAGGCAAATGAACCACCTGCCTCCACTTAACCAGATGACCCCCCTTTAGCACCTCACAGTACCAGGTATATATCCACCACCTACCACCACCTGCTTACACCCCTCCTCCCCCATCTCCCATTATCAGGTATACCCCACCACCTACCTACACGCCCCCCTACACCACCTTACATCAGTCCATACCACCCACACGCCGATGCAACACTCCCTGGTGGCGAAACTTGATAGCATACCCAACCCCATCTCACGCTATCCGCATAAAAGTTGTTGAATGCCCTCACAAAACCTCTCCAACAGGTAGTAAATATGAGAAATTTCTTTATTTACAAGTTATATATCGCTTGTAGGTGAGGAAGAGGTTTATTACTTGGCGGATATACTCGTTATATGATGCAAAATGCTGTGCAAAGGGAGCCGATGGATGATAGGTATAATTGCAATTTGTTGATCCCGGAGTTATCTTGGATTAAAGTTATTGGCAACCTGGGAGTATAGTCTTTATCTATGTTATTATCGTGTTAGGTACTTATAACGCTTGGATCCCTTACCTGCGTCAGTCATCTCTATGAATGCCAATCTTAAGTGAGTGACTGATTGGTTAACTGAGAGAACTTTTCCACCAACTCACATGGATGCTGATTATGACCAATTATTAAGCAACCTTGTTTTGTTTTATCTCCTTCGGTGTAGTAATGAATAAAAGGGAATTAATGTCATGGGTCTCTTA
This sequence comes from Homarus americanus, assembly GCF_018991925.1. NCBI lineage: Eukaryota > Metazoa > Arthropoda > Malacostraca > Decapoda > Nephropidae > Homarus > Homarus americanus. Next base: position 1,777,505 of record NW_024725031.1, on the reverse strand, counting down.
CACCATCATCTTGTTTTTTTGTTTGTTTGTTTTATTGTCAGTTGCCCCGATGTCTGTCTGCCCTGAATGAAATACAAATTATTTTAGGGATCTATTTATGTACGTGTTATTTTTGTATAATGTATAAAAAAAAATACACGTAAACTTATTCTTTAGTACATATCTTGGCATCAGTATATCGAATTTATGTTCCAACACTCCACTGTGGTAAAAAAGTCTCACCATTGGAACGTGCGCCGGGGTTCATAAAGGTTCTTTCTGGGGAGGGAAGCCAGTATCAGTTTACGATATAGGATTACCGCTATTTCAGTGATAATATTGGCCGCTGTCCTTCACCTGTAGTTTAAGTGAGCAGTTAGGTACGTTCTCACAAGTCACATTGTCAGAGCACACGACCTTAAGGACCTTCTGTCATTTATCATAATATTAAACAAAAAAAAAATCTAAGTCAAGAGAAAAAGACAATTAATGTACGAATCTTGGAGACAGTGAGCGTGGAGCCTCATGAAGCAGACCAAGACATAAAGATGCCAGCGAGGAAAGAATTAGATCATAACTCTATATTTCCTGGAAGTTGTGAGTCTTAGGTGCGTGTGTTTTTCTTTTTTTATCTTGAACGTGACATTGGTACCAACTGATATAGTGAACTCCAGTGAAACTTCATGAGTGTTCACAAAAAAATTAAGAGTCACTTTGTTTATGACAGTTGCAGTTCAGAGAGAAACACCACAGCCTCATCCAAGGTTTTCTTTTGACAGCTCGCAGTTATGTAAGTCTCTCATGAACACAACTAAAACACTGTATAGATCCGACAGCTCTTTAATGTATTATTGACACACACTTGTAGATATCACTCCGTCGTGTTCCTCTAGCCATTATATGATCGTTATCTGGTCGACGCTGAAGGTGATGTGACAAGGCGTGTGTTTGATGCTCGAGGTGAACTGCTCCACCAGTGTCACACGGCGCCAACTTGGGCACCAGCTGTTCAAGAAACGACCCACGCTTTAACCCCTAGACAGTGAGGTCTTAACCCCTTCAGTGTGGTAACTTGACCCTCTTTAATATTAAGACTTAACCCCTTGAATATGGTGACCTGCCCCTTTGAGTAAGAGAACTCGATCCTCTAATATATGATCTTGAATGCTGTAAATATGACCCCTTAAGTATGACATCTTGACCCGTCGTATGTGATGTTCAGCCCATTTAAGTATGAGATCTTTAGTATGGCGACTTGACCTTTTGAACATGATGATTCAATCCCTTAGAATCTTGTAACTTCATGGACGGTGGCGGAGTGGTTATCATACTGGGCTTGAAGTTCATTGGTCGCCGGTTTGAATCTATATTGAAGAAGTAATGCGTGATATATATCCGACGTGAAGCAGTACTGAAAGTATAAGCACATCTCCACCGGCTTATTTTAAAAACCTAGACCATGTGAAGAGACGTACTGTAGCTGTCCTGTCTCAACCTGTGTGTGAAGCCAGGGCCTCTAGGGTTACCGGGTTGTCTGGTAAATTCTGTGGTGTATCTAACATGACGAAGTTAAGTACTGTGTATATAGCACATATTTTCAGGAGACACCCTCTTGTGTACCATCGCTAGTTAATCACAGTGTAAACAAAACACAAAGCTTCTCGAGTTTGTAAACACTGAGATTCTTAATTTATGATGACTCGCCCCTACAAGTGGTAACTAAATATGACAAATTAATCCCTTAAGTGTGACAGATCAACCCCTTAAATGAATTAGCTTATCACCCTTAGTATGACGACTTGAAGATTTAACCCTTTAGAAGTAATTATTAAGCCCTTGAAGTATGATTCGAATCTTGGTCTTCTTGTTAATGATGACTAAAGCTCTTTAAGTCCTGTAACATAATGGCTGTCGTGTTTAGTCCTCCGCATCACGATAACTTATCTGGCCCGGGTCACGACGGAGCTAGTGAAGACGATAGTGACATCATTCCTCCCTAGCTTCTTGGTGTCGTATGGTGACGTCGAGTTAGCCTCTTGAGTACACAGACTAACTTCTTGAGTACAACGAACAGTCTTAAAGTATACCGACTAACTTTTTGAGTACACTGACTGACATCTTGAGTACAGTAACTAACTTCCTCAGAACACTGACAAACAATTTTTTGAGTACAACCATTTAATCTGAGATAATCGTTTTTTTTTTCGAGTATAAATTATAAATATTTTTCTTATTATCAGACCTAAATTAATTAATATTTTTGTTGTTGTTACATGAAGTTGTTATAGTAATTATCGTTTACAATAATCACTTAATTAGACATTATTAACGAGTCTAGATTACTATATTGTATCGGCCTTCTGTATTTGCTATATCACATTAAACACTTCAGTAGTATTAAGTAAATGAGAATTCGGTACTTGATAACGAATATTTGTGGCTGTTATAAGAAACTAGTTAATCTTTATTATATTGATATTTAATTATAACAAAAGAGATTACAAGATCATAGTTAGGAGTTACTTATGAGAGCGTTGTACATGTTTTGATTGTTCATTTGTTTTTATTTTTTTTTACGTGGAGATTAATTAATAAATATTTTTTTTTTTAGGTGCAAGGAGTCAGTGTATTGTTATTGTGCTGTTTTCTTTGTTTTTATTTACATGTATTGAGGTTCTACATCGACTCGTCTCTTTAAGCAACGTTCACTAAAATAAGTTTCCAATCTAATCACTATGAAACTTATTTTCGTATTACAAGAAGGTATTATTTTATTTATTTTTTTATTAATCGTGCTGTTTTATGGTCGTTTGTACCCTGATATTAATAGTAATTGCTATATGTTTCTTATTTTGTTTACTTTTGACTGCGTTACGGAGCTGAGGATGAAGAATGTGACAAATGAACTTAATATAGAAAAACAAGATGGAAAAAAATTTAGTTTAGTGGACTATCATTGCAGTTAGAAGTTAAGGTCTCTCTCTCTCTCTCTCTCTCTCTCTCAAAACTAGAAAAAACGTCAAAATACAAAAAGATGTCAAAGTACAAATTCCACACATACCTGCATTTGGGGCATGTTCGTCTCTTAGCATTTTATGAGAGGTCAAAGGTCAAGTAAGTTAGAAAAAAATCGACGACCACAATTAATTATTATCACTAGTATTGACCGCCACAATCACCACCACCACCACCACCACTTATGAAAGAGGAATTACATATTTTTAAGTGTTTTTTCTAGTGGTAACATAGAAACTTAATTTATCAAGTTACAATGAATTAACAAAATTAACAAAGTACTACATTTGTGTTCATAGGAATGTAAGTGTTCTTTTTAGGGGAAATGAGATCGATTTATTTCACTCCAGTTATCAAATATTTCTTGAATATTAATCAGGATTTAATGCAGATAAACCCCTTAATATTTCAGAATTTGTTGATGTATTACTTAATTCTTCTTCGTGTGTGTGTGTGTGTGTGTGTGTGTGTGTGTGTGTGTGTGTGTTATGTAATTCCAGGTGTATTATTGGGCCGGAAGTGCCCAAATTGTGACAGGTAAGTAACCAGGATGTGAGTATCTCCCACCCCCCGCCCACACCGCCCTAATATGTACCGCCCACAACACCCTCCTTCTTCAGTGTATCGCTTTGATGATCATCCCACCCATCCACTTCCATCACCACCACCCACCCACCCACCCACCCACTCATCCACTCATCTATCCACACACCATTACCACCCCACCAACACACCTTCACCACCACCCCAACCCACACACCTACCTCCACCCCATCCCCCCATCCCACACCTTCATCCACCACCACCAACACACCTTCACCACCACCACCAACACACACCTTCACCACCACCCCATCAACACACCCCATCACCCCCTCCCCATCACCCCCTCCCCCATCACCCCCCCTCCCCCATCACCCCCCACGGGCACACATCTACAAACATACACTCCGCCCGGGCTCGGTACCAACACACACACTATACCCCCCACCCCCCACGCCCACACTTAAATTGCATCACCCCACAATTCACATCCACTACGTTGCTCCAGATACGCCCAGGGTTCAGAGACGCCCACGCTAATGTACCGAACACATCGCTTATTGAGCTTAACTGATACACACTCATACTCTCCTTGCATGTATAATGATTCACATCTGTTGTAACTCACGATCACTAAAACGATTTAATTATATCACCTGGGCGATTTATAGGTAAAATTTGGACTCGTAACTTACACCAGGAAAATGAAATAAAACAGACGTAACATAAAAGTAAAGAAATGCACTTAAATTATGTTAGGACAAGTACAGGTAACATAAAGATTTGAAAACAAAAATACATTACAGGAAAATTAAAACTATAAAATAAGTACAGATACCTTGACTAGATATACATACACGTTCCCTAACTATAAAAAAAAATATTTAAATTAGATTAGAAAAAGAAAAGAGTACAGGTACATTATCTAGAAAAGAATACAGGTAATCATAGAATCTAGAAGGAATAGTTTTACCTCAAGATATACAGTGTCATTGGCAAGTCTAGAGGGCAAGTCACAACATCACACTAGAAGAACGAGGTGGATTTATTGAAGGGCGTGACCAACTAGCTCAACGTTCACTGGGAGAATGATGGTTTACAAATTGTTAAAAAAAATAAATTAAGGTTTGACTCTAGGCTCTCTTGTATTGTCAGCCCAAGGAACTTATAGATCGTGTGTGTGTGTGTGTGTGTGTGTGTGTGTTAGAAGGGAAGAGACTAGAGTGTGTTAGAGAGAGAGAGAGTGTCTGGTATCAAGAGTGAGTTGGGTGTCAGGGAAGTGTTTCGCCTCCCTGATTCTTTAACTCGATCATGCATGAAGAATTAAGAGAGAGAGATTAGTGGTGTCTTTAAATACACCATCTTATTGTCTTCATGCACGAGAACCTTGACTTGCTCTAAGGAACTGAACTTGGAGGTGCAGTAAGTAGCACATGAGGAAATTAATCTATTTTTTGAAAGTTGAATCGTAAAAGACCCAGAATTATATATATATATTTTTTGTATATTATGAGTAAATTACGTGACGGTTTGTATTTTTATAAAGATATTCGTAATTAAAATAAAAAGATAATGAAAAAAAATGTATATAAAATAATAAATCATACATGAAAACAACATGTGGTATGTTGTTTATTTTTGAAGGGTCACTATAAAAAAAATACGAAATGGGTGTTAAATAAAAATAATATTAAATATAAATACCTGAAAAACCGACAGACTTAGGAAGACAATAGGATCGAAAACCTTCAATTATATTTGTTTGTATGTTTATAGATTATTGCTGGTCACTTATACACAGGATCAGATGCTCTAAAACAGAAAAAAAAAACAAGATATGGTGTTTGAGAGAACGTGTTTAGATTTAGATTCAAAGGTAATATATTTTTTTAATTTAGATATTGAATTAAATACCTTTATTGAATTGGGGAATAGAGAATAAGGAAAATAATTAAGGGTGGGTAGAACAGTAAGTGATATTAGAGGAAATAGATGAAAAATAAATGGTTAAATAAGAGTTTCATTATAAAGAAAGAAAATGAGGCTGAATAAAAAAATAAAAAATAAAGCAATAAATAGTACAAACACGAATAAATATAGACTAAAGAAAAAGATAAAAAATGACCTTGGAGAACACGATCATTTTGCCGTAATATTTCAGGCATAATATTGGGTAAATCTATCTCTGTCTGTCTGTCTCGATAGATCGATAGTGAAGAGGAATAGCAGTGAAACCGAAAGAATTTTTTTTTATGTTAAGATGACTAAAGAATGGAGGGAGAAAGATTGGAGGGTTATAGGAGGTTATTGAGGGATTTTTGGAGGAATAGAAGGATATTGGAGGAAGATAGGTGATATTTGAGGAAGATTAGTGATGTTTGGAGGAAGATTAGAGATGTTTGGAGGAAGATTAGAGATGTTTAGAGGAAGATAGGATGGCATTGGAGGAAGATCGGAAGATGTTGGAGGGAGATAGGAAGATATTTGACTATGAAAGGAGATGTTTGGAGGAAGATAGAAACATTTTAGAGGAAGATGAGGGATATTTGAAGGATGACATACTTAATTTGGAGTAAGATCTCAAAAGACCATAAACAATAATGGAATATGAAGGTTACAGGAAGAAGATAGAGAAGAATATAAAAGAAGAAAAAAGAACAATGAAATGCTAGAGAATCACAATTACTTGTAGTCGACACATCAAGAAATGTTAACAGGCGTAGAACACAGATGAAAATTAATGTGAGGAGTGTCACAGAGAGTATTATAGGGGTTGGGGGGGGGGGGCGATGGCTGGAACTCTACATGAGGTACTCTACTCTGCACGGGGCATTTTACCTGCTGCACGGAGCACTCGACTAAGCAGTGAAAAACGAAGCTTACGGAACTTAATCGAGGAGAGTGGTCACATTTGGCTCAGTGGGGGATGTAAAGGGGCGGGGACGTGGGTTCGTAACGGGGGTCTGCCGAATCATTCATTTAAGTTTTTTTTTTCAGTCGTCCTCGTCGCCTCCCGCCCCTCCCTACCCCCAATCCTCACCCTCCCCTTCACCCCCCTTTCCCCTTCACCCCCCGCTCCCCTTCACCCCCTCACCTCCCCCCCTCTTGGAATTTGGGACAAGGCTAACGGTATGTACAGTACCTCTCTCTCTCTCTCTCTCTCTCTCTCTCTCTCTCTCTCTCTCTCTCTCTCTCAGTCTATTGTTATCGATGAGTCTTGATGAGGACCTCCTCAGGGTTTTAATTTACCTGTGAAAAACCTGATGTTGTTGTTATTCTTCTCTCGCTGGGATTATTCGGAGGGAGGGAGGGAGGGAGGAGGAGGAGGGAAGGGGAGGACGTTAGATGGGAGGGAGCAACGATAGGAGGAAGGAGGGACAATGGGAGGGAAGGTGGATGGGAAGAAGGACTGGGGAAGAAAGATGGAAAGAGAGAGAGTATTTTAACAAGTAATGAATATCCTAACACACTATAGACATACTGACAGGGAATAAATTTGTAAGCAGATATATCAATAAAACTTTTGAAAGTATGTCATTTGATAGCCAGAAATTTGATAGCTAGAAATATATCCATGTTTAAAGTATACATTAAAATGCAACTCAGGATTAAACAATTCATAATGTAATATAATATCTTCGTTCATAATCGATTTATCGGTAAAATGAAGCCTTTAGGGGTGATACGTCAGGAGTAAATTCTACAGCGAGGTTTGTTTATGTGAAAATTCATCTTTGGTTTAATGTCGTTGTGGCTGATGGCTTTATTCCAGCTGAACGACTTGTCAATGGCTGCCTAATACAACAGTCAGTCTTTAATATAGGTTTATGGGTGTCAAGTCTTTAAAAAAAAATTTCCAACATCTGTTTTAGTGAGTCAGTGTGAAGAAAAATGCACCAACTTGTGTTTTAGATTATTTCACGTGCTGCCGAAGATTGTTCTGTCACCTGTCAATCAGCGGGACTTTGACAGGTTTAACCCGTTACAACTGTTGTCAATAACTGTCAGGAGCGGGAGGACGAGATTTTGACAAGTGTTTACCAGTCAGTGTGTCCCGTTAGTGTAGCTGTCAAAAAGTGTCGCTGGCGAGAGTTCAGTAGGCGACCAGGATTCTTGTCAGGGTGAAGATATAAATACTGTCTTCATTTTTTCCCCTTTGTGTACCTTTAAAATGTCATTTGCTGGATGACATTAAAGCTCACAATAAAACTCAGTTGGACACTTTGCTTCATCTTTGTTTGTTAGTAGAACACCGTGCTGAGTTTCTTTTCCATTCGATAAGTAAATAGTTTCTTGTACCTAAAAAAACAGGCATTTGTTTAGGTGTTAAATACAGTATATATCCTGAAAATTACACAAGATGACTCAGGGAGCCACGGGGTTGTTGACGTTCTCCAGGGTTCCCCAGGCTACACTGGTCACCTCTCCTGTTTGTGTGTTCTTGGCGAGGCTGGCTGGAACCTGGCCACAACCTGCTGCTGCCATAGCCTCGTGGATAAAGTAATAACCCAATTGGAGTACAAATGTTTAAGCTAACAGTGTTGTGTTTCTTGTTAGACAGAAAGTCATGATTTTAAATATTCAGATCGATATTCTTCACACAAAAGTCGTCTTGCTACCGTTCGAGTAGCCTTAACAAGCTCCTCCTACTTTTCCCCGCGGGCCAATCACACCAAGCCCCGCCTACTAATACCCTGAGCCCGACCGAAAAAAAATACACCCTTACTTCATACACTAATATGCTTCCTTATATATTTCTGAAGTTATTTATTAGTCTGGAACCCACGTAGGAGCAATCCACTTGCTTCCCTCTTGTATATCTCAATCATTACACCCTACTGCTCTTAGCTCTTGGTTAATCGTTAATTTTCCATATTTTATTATACGATAACTAGAAGAGTAATGCTTAAGAGAACATAGACGAGGATGACTGTCTGTCTGCGGTGTCCAGAGTATATTACAGATCATTGTTATATATTTTTCTCCTTTACGACAAACACTTTTAGATAGTGTGTCCAGGTGTTTAGCTATTGAGTGAGATGATAAACTTAAATGTACAGAAAATGTTTATATGAATGTGGGGATTGAATGGGATAATATTTGTGTGTTTTGATTACTAGATGGGGTGTTAATGTGTGTGTTAAGTCATTGTACACGCGAAAGGTATTTATTTCGATAATCGTTAATATTTGAGCTGTACATGTGGTTATGTATAGAAAAATGCATAGGAAAATTATATAGATACACAGATCAGTAAGAAGAGAAACACACACACACACACACACACACACACACACACATACACACACACACACTCGCATACACACATACATTAATTAATCCACGTCTTTGTGTATTTTAATGTCTTTTTCATCATTAAACACAACCACTCACTAGTCGGCTAGATGTCTTACTAAACACTTTTTATCTTATTGAATTAAAATACATACCCAGTACACATTTCTTATCAAGGTTTTATTATCTGCAAAAGTCATATCATTATTTAAATTTCGAAGTGTTAAACCTGATTTAATCTATACCAACCTAACTCAGTCTTTACCATAATTTAAGATGTTTTTAAATGCATAATACCAAGGTAACTCGGTCTTCGCAATAATCTTGGTACACAGAACATTTAGAATATGGACGTATCTTACTCAGCGTCAGAAGTAGATGCTATCAGAAACCCAATGCCAACTTAATTCATTTCTTACTGAATTTTAGGTAAGCATTAATTATTTAGATCATATGACTTAAAAGTTTACTCAAATATAGTTCAGCTAATATTAATCTAGTAACTTAGCTCATATTAAACTATTAACTTAGCTCATAATAAACGAGTAACTTAGCTCATATTAAACTAGTAACTTAGCTCATATTAAACTAGTAACTTAGCTCATATTAAACTAGTAACTTAGCTCATATTAAACTAGTAACTTAGCTCATATTAAACTGGTAACTTAGCTCATATTAAACTATTAACTTAGCTCATAATAAACGAGTAACTTAGCTCATATTAAACTAGTAACTTAGCTCATATTAAACTAGTAACTTAGCTCATATTAAACTAGTAACTTAGCTCATATTAAACTAGTAACTTAGCTCATATTAAACTAGTAACTTAGCTCATATTAAACTAGTAACTTAGCTCATATTAAACTAGTAACTTAGCTCATATTAAACTAGTAACTTAGCTCATATTAAACTAGTAACTTAGCTCATATTAAACTAGTAACTTAACTTATATTAAACTAGTAATCAGCTCATATTAAACTAGATAACTTAGCTCATATTAAACTAGTAACTTAGCTCATATTAAACTAGTAACTTAGCTCATATTAAACTGGAGTAACTTAGCTCATATTAAACTAGTAACTTAACTTATATTAAACTAGTAACTTAGCTCATATTAAACTAGTAACTTAGCTCATATTAAACTAGTAACTTAGCTCATATTAAACTAGTAACTTAGCTTATAATAAACTAGTAACTTAGCTCATATTAAACTAGTAACTTAGCTCATATTAAACTAGTAACTTAGCTCATATTAAACTAGTAACTTAGCTCATTAAACTAGTAACTTAGCTCATATTAAACTAGTAACTTAGCTCATTAAACTAGTAACTTAGCTCATATTAAACTAGTAACTTAGCTCATATTAAACTAGTAACTTAGCTCATATTAAACTAGTAACTTAGCTCATATTAAACTAGTAACTTAGCTCATATTAAACTAGTAACTTAGCTCATATTAAACTAGTAACTTAGCTCATATTAAACTAGTAACTTAGCTCATATTAACTAGTAACTTAGCTCATATTAAAACTAGTAACTTAGCTCATATTAAACTAGTAACTTAGCTCATATTAAACTAGTAACTTAGCTCATATTAAACTGTAACTTAGCTCATATTAAACTAGTAACTTAGCTCATATTAAACCAGTAACTTAGCTCATATTAAACTAGTAACTTAGCTCATTAAAACTAGTAACTTAGCTATATTAAACTAGTAACTTAGCTCATATTAACTAGTAACTTAGCTCATATTAAACTAGTAACTTAGCTCATATTAAACTAGTAACTTAGCTTATATTAAACTAGTAACTTAGCTCATATTAAACGAGTAACTTAGCTCATATTAAACTAGTAACTTAGTTCATATTAATCTAGTAACCCGTTCATTAACAAAATCATATGTTGCCAGACTTCTAATCACAAACAGATTTTTTTGCCAGATAATGTATGAAGGTTAGTTACCCAAAGTTTATTTCACCTTAAGTTTAAACACACTAACGCTAACTTAACTTAACCTAACCTAACCTAACCTAACTCCTCCAGATAGGGTAAGGCTATACTACATGTGATCCATTTATCTTTACTTTTGCAATGGTTTAACGAGACAGGTAATAACAACCCAAACACACCTGTCGACGGTGAATATCCAGGTAGATATATCACACCTGCCAGGGTTAATAGGCCACAAGAACAGCCACCAGGAAATACGATATCTTAAGGAAGTTTTTCGATGGCATTTATGTAAACAAGAGTCACTTCCTTAAAATAAGGTTGAGGGAAACTAACTTTTAACGTCATACATTTGTGAGTAGACCAGATCACACACACACACGCACACACTTAAACCGTAATAATAAGAACCTGTTCACAACTAATACTTTGGGTGTGTGTGTGTGTGTGTGTGTGTGATGGAGATCTGTGGTGTAATGGTCAGCTTGCTCACCTCGCAACCCAGCGGACCCGGGTTTGATCTCATGGCAGGGTGAAACTATGGGCAAGTTTCTTTAAGCCATTTGCCTCTGTCTACCCAGCAGTAATTGGGAACCTGGCTGTTAATCGATTTGCGGATTGTGTTCCGGGGTAATGGTTAGCCAGTGCAGTTGGTGAGTTCCCCGGTCTTCTCGGACTATTCCTTGACACTGGGTCATGCAGCTCGTTAACTCAGGGTGTGGTTGTTGTGTTGGTGACAGCTTCTACACCTTAAACAAATTCACGCCTAGGTGGCCCTTGGGCCGGCTATTCTCGTTACACGAGGGTCAACCATTATTATAATATATCTGCATCTCATTGTAAGTCTGTGTGTTCGTTTAGTGTTTGTGTGTCTATCTTATTTAAACTCTCCCCTAATGAGTGATCCCACCTGTACAATATCTCCCTCATAGATACCCTTAGAAACTACATCCAATCTTAGTTGTCAATTCAATTAAGAAAAATAACAACCGAAATTTAACTTTTATACTTTACTTTTAATTTATCTAGTAGAGGAGAAGTTCGGGGGAGGGGTAATTAATGCTTTATATTAAATTGTTTTGTTTTTTACACCTTTTCATTTTTTGTTTTATTTTGTTTATGATATAAGTCGTATTAAGTAAGGGAGACTATTACTGCTTGGGTCTCTCAAGCTCGAGACTCTTGTGGTTGTCTCATTTACGACGGAACTACTTAGAGAAATATAACTCTTGGCGATTCCATGAATGTATCTACTGACTGACTGACCCACTGAGAGAATCTTTTTCCTCTCCCTCGTGTTGACAGCTCGTGCGGCGCTGCCAAGGAGTACGATCAACCCGGTCCTATATGCAGCTATTACAGATTCTTGTTCATATATATTTCCTGAAGTTTTATTGTACTTCTATATTATTTCGATCACCTGAAGGTTAGATACCTCTGATTATTTCACTTGATGATTAAACACCCTAACGCAACCTAACTTAACTCAACCTAACGTAACTTAACCTAACCCAACGTAACCTAACCTAAACTAATCCTCCCAGGTAACATTAGAATGCATAATCACCAGGTAAAATAAACTGGGGTGTCTTAATCATCAGGTAATCCCTCCATTTTGATAAGGGAATCGCTATATAAGTATCAATAAAGCTTAGAATACATCTGCATCATGATAAAGCTTCTAGTTAATGCGTCACTTAAACCAAGTATTGATAGAAGCAGAGGGTGAACGAAAAACCGGTCTTCAGGGGGAAAATCGCAATAATTCGAACACGAGAACTCCTGAGGTGAAGGTCGTAGACTGATCTGAAAGTTTAAAGGTGATGATTTAGTGGCGTCAATTAACTTTTCATCCTGTAACCTTGATCCTTGACCGATGTTGCTCAAAGCCCAAGATGTTGATCTAAGTCCTAAGAAGCTCGTGGTGACAACATTGTGAAGGACGAAGAGGTTAAATCATCGTCCTCAAAGAGTTAAGAACGACGTTAGATTGATCAAAGGTAACCGAGCCATAAGGTCCTACCAGGCCTCTACGATGTCACTTTGGCTAAGATCGTCACCTTAATTGACCTTGAAAACTGACATAGACCGCGTGAAAAGATATTATAATTCATTGAGATTAAATAGTCATCTATAGAACTTCTTAACACGTCTAGCAAGATTCTACACACACACACACACACAACATTCTTCGCTAAGCAAAAACTCACATAAAGTTTATGGCAATTTATAAACTAATAGGCAATGTACCTGATTACGGTGTATGTTAATGCTCTCCATGAAAAAAAAAACAGATTATACGATTGTTTTTTTTGTTTTGTGTTTTGAAAATGTCCTTTATTTTCTATACCTTAACGTCTGGTTTCATATAGTTTGTGTATATCAATATCTTTACCAATCTACAGATGGTCTGCCATTAAAGATGATGTGGGGGAAATATCTGATTAGAGCTGAGACGTCCTGGGGAGAAGGAGGAGGAGAAAGAGAGGAAGAAAGAGGGGAGGAAGAGGAGGAGGAGAAGGTAATGATGGATGATTGTGTGTAATTACGACGCATAAAAGAAGGACTAGGAGGAGAAGTAAGGAAAAGGGGAGGAAGAAGAGAAAGGATAGAGAGAAGGAGATGAGGAGAAATGAGGGGGAGAAGGAGAAATCAGAGAGAAAGAAGAGAGGCCCGAAGGAAGGAAGAGTAGGGAAGATATAGATGGAAGACTGATGAATTACAGAGGCATATAGGAGGAGGAGGAGGAGGTAGGGATTGTGATGAATGATGATGAAGAGGAGGCGGGTAAGATGAGGGGTGGAGGAGGTGTAAAATGATGATGACAATTATGAGTGATAATGATGATGATGAAGGATACTGATGGAGTATAATGAAGAGGAGGAAGACGACAGCGACGTGGATTATAATGATGATGGTGACAAGACGATAGTGATGAGTTATATGGTGAGGGAGGCAAGATGATGATGATGATGATGATGATGATGATGATGATATTATTGATGATGATGATGAGGAGGAGGAGGAGGAGGAGGCGAGAAGGGAAAAATGAGGGAGGAAGAAACGAGAATGAGCTAAACAGGAAGAAAATAAAAAGGAAGGGAGGAAGAGAAAAGCCAGGAAAACATCAGATAAATGAGGGAGGGAGGAAAAGAAAGTAGGAGGAGAAAGAAGATAAGAGGAGGGAGGAGAGGACATGTGGTGACGTCTGTTGCCCAGGTGGTGTGCTCCTCACCCTTCTACCATCACCTTCTCCCTTCCGTTTATCTCATTCTCTACCTCTCCTATCTCACCCTCCTCCTCCTCCTCTCTTTCTCCCCTACAGAACCTTCCACCCTCCTCTTCCTTCCTCCTCTCCCCTACAAAACCTTCCACCCTCCTCTTCCCTTCTCCCTCCATAACCTTCCACCCTCCCACCTCTCCCCCCTCCCTGACTCCAAGAGCTGAGATGATATTTCCCTCACCAAAAAAATATATTTTTGATGAAACCAACAAAAATACACACGTTTTATTGCCTATTCAAACGGGTACTGCTCAAGTTTTTTTTTTTACTTTTTTATTATTGTCCTAAAAATTTTTGAAAGCAGAGGAATGTTGTCATCTTATGCATTCTCCCCAAAACTGGCAGCAACTAACTCCTTTTATATTATTATTATTATTGTGTATTATTATTATTATTATTAGTAGTGTATTAGTAGTAGTAGTGGTAGTAGTAGTAGTAGTGGTAGTAGTGGTAGTAGTGGTAGTAGTGGTAGTAGTTTTGTTTTTGTAATAAAACTAAAAATAAATCTAACAATGATTACTATTACGACAAGTAATAATAATAATAATATATGTAACACAATATAATTATAAAAACCCCAAAAACAACAATAATCATAATAACCAAACAAACTTATGATCAATTAAACCTAACACAAAACAGACATCACCCCAAGGAAAACAAACACATTCATCATCAGTCAAATTTTCACATATTCAAAACCTGTGGACTCTAAAAAAAAGTCGACATATAAACATTTAAAACGAGTGTTAAGTTAGATTGAATAACATGGAGAATATTCATTATAAAAAAGCTCAATAAAAGTTACCGAGGGTAATAAAAGTAGCGTGAATATATATTGAGAAAAAATGCAACACACATAGACACAGGCGAGTGAAAATAAAAATAAAAAACGATGAAAAATGAATAAATATGCAACAAAATGAACAAAAAACATTTCACGCCTTTTAATTCTTCCCGTGTTTACAGTTACAGCGAGAGAGAGAGAGAGAGAGAGAGAGAGAGAGAGAGAGAGAGAGGGAGAGTTTGGTCATGTTTAGTTCAATATATGTTTAAGGTTGGCAAAGTTCAGTGTTATTTCAGGTTTCGGTTAGGGACTCTCTCTCTCTCTCTCACCTTGATTATCTCACACACTAACATAATTTTTTATATGAGTAAAAGAAAATGCGTCTCTGGTGAAAAGCAAAAAGTTTGATGGCGCAAGACTTTGTGGTCACTTTAGGGTGGTATTACTTTGTCATATGAGAGAGAGAGAGAGAGAGAGAGAGAGAGAGAGAGAGAGAGAGAGATTGTGACCGTGTGGTTGGCACCCTGACACTCGCTTGCTCAAGATGTTGTTACCTTCAGAAAAATAATAATTTCAAGAGTCATTCATAAGAGCCGCCCTCTTACCTGCAACCTTCAACTACTTACTTTAATTAAATTTACTTAGGATAAAAGGTAAGAAACTCGGGTCCCATACACTTCGGGTGATGGTTTTACACTTACATTTACACGAAGACAGCGGTTAGGGGTGGTAAAAGGGGGTGTAAAATGAGCAACCTTCCTCTTCGAAGGTGTAGTTACGACTCTTGTGAAAAATGTCCTATGTTTCTTGCATAATCTCAACACCTCATTCATAAAATTCTAAACGTAGTGATAGTTTTAAATATTAACACATAGATACTTTACATAGAGGTGAGGGTTTTACCTTTAATTTAATAGTTGTTATTGTTAGAGGAATATGATGACGTCAAGAACTAGTATGTCAACAACACCTCTGATCTAGGACACTCCACACGTCTGATCCACTCCAATCATTATATCGACCCCGGAGAAATACAGTCTATTTAGACACTTCAGTTTAGCCTTTGGAAGGGAAGTACACACCCCAGCTATTGGTTATTTTGGTAAGGATTCAATTAAATTCCAAAGAAGCCTCTGTTAACACACACACACACACACCCTCCTCTCTCTCAAATTCACACAAACACATACCCACCTCTCTCCTCACAAACACATAAAACACCACCTCGTCTTCAGCCGAGAATAACAGAGAGGTAGTCGGGGGTGGGGGCACTCTATAAATGTGAGTTAACAATTGGTGTCTCACATCCTTAAAACCTTTCTGCGGGAAAGAGTGTCTGCCACCTGCTTGCCTGCCTCT